>NW_008633175.1:859-3061 GCF_000691845.1 Merops nubicus | reverse complement strand
GAAAACAAGGCCAGGAACCAGAACCTCCAGATATCTGCCATCCCCTTCACTTTTCAAAAATGGGCTTTACTTGATGTTTTATTCCTCAGAAGATAACTTCTACCTAAAATTCTCAGTGAGCTGAGATGTGTAATATTGACTGTTGGCTGGCTGGGAATTTTCTCTCAGGAGCACTGAGGCACCTTCATTGAACTGAAATCAAAAAGGATCCAAACAGGTATGCAATTTAGGATGTCTAAACTGCTTTGCAGAGAACATTAAACCCTCTGAATTCAAGTAATGTGGCTCTATGTGTCTAGAAGCCATGAGAATAATTCCTCCTTAAAGTGGACCTTTAAACTTCATGAAAACTTCATCCTGATGCTCGGTAGCAGTGAGACAGCACACAGGATGTCAGGAGTTCTTCAGAAGAGAAGGGAGAACAACACTGAGGATGTCATTCTGCCCTTCTCTAAGTTCATGGTGAATACTGAGTACTGATCTTCTCACATCCACAAAGGCACAGCAGAAGGCTGATAGCTACAACGGGGTGCAACAAGGATTATCTGATGTGTAGAAAAGCTTCTTTACATGGGGAGTTTAGGTCACAGAGGATTTCTCCACTTGGAAAAAAAAAAAAAGATGACTGATGAATACTTGACATAAAATTCTGAAAAAAAATTAAGAAAGTATACAGGAAATAATTATTCAGCATTTCTCATATCAAAGGCAAGAAGACACTAGAAAGACTAAGACATGTTAACTTAGGAAGACTATGAGACACACTGTTTTGTTTTATACAGACACACAATGTTGTAAAGGCCAAAACTAATAAAAAACTAAACAAAATACAATTAACTATATCTAAAAAAAATACCCACAGAAGGCTACCAAACATGGAGATATGGACAAGTTCACTTCTTTGCATGCATTTTGAAGATCTGATCATTTCACTCCACTTAGAGGAGATTCTAAAGTCCATATAATTTCATTGAGTTTGTAAAAAATGCCTTAGGATTCATCACTGTCCAAGTTTATATATATAAAGATAGCAGGTTTGCATACATAATGAAAGGAAAAATATTAACAACATGGTAAGAAACTGCCACATCCAGATCTGGCTTTTAGCTTCTTCACTGTCCACAGGCATCTGGAACATATTTAATGATTAGCATTAATAGTTATATGTTATGTGGCCATATAATACAATCTGGGGAGTGTGTGCAAAAAATTGTTCAGAATGCAGCTCCCGATTTCTGATTTCCAGCTACATTGTAATTTTAAGGAATTTCTTCATGATGTTTGGTTTTGGCCCTTGTTTGGGTGGTGGAAAATAATGATAAAAGAGACATCAAAAAAAATGGGAGTAATAATTCAAGGAAAACACACAGCTCTGTTTTTTTAGCAGTCAGATGTCCCAAAGAGCAAAGGCAATCCCAGAGTTTTTGCAACACTAGCCTGTAAGCCTCTGGCACTGTAAGGAGGGGAGAAAGATGTTGAAGAGGAAAGGGAAGAAGATCTGGTCTGGGTCAAGCAAATGCATTGCAAGGCTTTCACTGAGCTTGCACCCTAGCTGCCAGGCCACCCTGGCACTGAGTGCTCTTTCCACCCTGTTTCAGTTTCTGTTTTCTCTAGGTGGTAAAGAGCTTTCTGTTTTATCACGGAGTAAATCTGGGTTTGGCAGACACACACACAAAAAAGTGCATTTCACTTTCTCTGGGAAATGTAAACAGCATCACACCCAGACAGCACTACCAGGCAGAGTAACAGCAGAGAAAGCTCTGGTTCCTATCTGGGTTTTGCCTCCTGAGTGGCACATACAGATGAAAAGTAAAATAATTAGTTTGAAAAGGTTCATCCATTTATCCTGCTGGCACAAAGACCACCTTTGTTTTATTTTATAGAATCTTAAGGATCGCATTTCCCATTTTTGATGATGTAAAAAAAAAAAAAAAAGAAAGAAAGAAAGATGCTGCTGTGTAAAAAAAAGCAGCAAACTCTAAAAGCATTCAGAGAGAGAGCAGTAGTTTTAGCCTTCTGTTTGTGTGATTCCAATACACGTATTTAAATGTAAATGCTACCCTTTCACCCTTGAGCCACCCATTCTTGCAGCCAGCAGAAAGAGAGCATTCATGGTATAATGTCTTTATGAGGACAGATCTTACACTTAATTTCTCATGTGAATCCAACTCTTTTATAGCACATTTTTGTGAGATTAAAAGA
>NW_008633175.1:0-828 GCF_000691845.1 Merops nubicus | reverse complement strand
TTCAGCAGCCAGATCACTGCTCTGTCACATGGGAGCTGTGGGTTCAAAGGGATGGCAGGCAGCTTCGCAGGGAAGTACAGGATTGAAACTGCAGCCACGGGAAGACTCAGCCCTCCATTCTCACAGAATTGTTTAACTTTGCATTATCTCCTCCCTCGGGCCAGCCAGAGCCACCCTCCCTACAGCTCCTTACTGGAAACTGTGTCCAGCTGCTGCTCACTTCCAGGGAGTTATTAGGAAAAGGGCTTGAGACCTTAACTTTTTAAACCATGTGCGTTATCTTGCGTTTGCACAATAGGGAGGATTTTCAAAAATGAGAAGGGAGACTTTTTGAACAGGTATTTCCAGACAAAGTCCCTCTGACTGCCCAGTTTCACCCTGTGCCCATGCACTGAATCATGACGTGTTCAGGTTACCTGTGCTCGTGGCATGTGGATGTCTGAACTGCACAGGTTGTGAGCAGGCAGCATCTGAGACTCTTAGCAGAGGTATGACATGTAACAAGATTGACAGAGTAGCTTGGATCCTGTTGTGTCGTGGCAGAGTCTCTCAGAAGCCTAGGGAGCCCTAAGTGCTCTATACTAAGGGACTTATTTCTTGGGAAGGGAGAAGTCTCTTTCGGCTAAAAAAGTTGAAAAATACATTAGTTAAGCATAGACCAAGCAAATTGTTGTATCTTACTTTGCCCCTAAAATCAAAATAAGATGTTGGGTTTGTTTCAGAATTTTTTCCCTCAGTCTGAAGCATGTTTGCATGTGACAGACATCAGATGTCAGCTTTCCATCACCTCCACACAACAAGTTTGGAGTGTGGCTGTAAGATGGCTGC
>NW_008633174.1:32673-80097 GCF_000691845.1 Merops nubicus | reverse complement strand
TATATATCAAAGTGTTTTTGAAGATTGCTGATGTAAAAAGGAAAAGTCATGAACTTTTAAAGATATTTTTACTCACTTTCACTATTTGATTACTGGAAAGTGCCTTGTGCAACTTCAGTCAGGGGATATCACCTTGTGGTTATTGATAAACGGGGGGGTTAACACCTGATGGGCTTGATCCTGCTGTTGTTGAAGACGGCACCAAAACCTTTGCAGGGTGCAGCAGTTTTTGTAGTTGGGCAGGTGACATTTGCTTTGATTGTTTGTTTATTGGGAACTGAGGCCTCCCCTCCCAAAAGCGGAGGAGAGGATTGTGAGGAGTGGTTTGGTCTATTGAATTTGAGTTTTATTCCCTCTCCTGCACAGCAATGCCCAGAAGTCCCCAGCAGCATGTAGCTTCTCCAAATCCGTTTCCCAGAGAGGAGCTCTGTCATTTTTATTACGCTTCTGCTCCGGCAGGTGGAGGAGGAGGTTCCCAGGGCCCCGAGCTGCCTTGCACGTAGCACAGCGATAGGAGTGGGGCCTGGGCGGTGCCGTACCTCCCGCACCTCCCGTTCCTCCGTCGCCTGGCTCAGCCTGCAGGCCCGGCCCTTCACCTCTGCTGTGGGCCTCGTGATGCCTGTGTCTCATCTCCCACGAGGGCTTTTATGAGTGAGCTGAGCAGAAGGTGACAGCAGGCGTGGCTGGGGAGGCTGAATGACCCATTCCTTCCATGATGGGGAGTCCTGCTCCTGGGCCAGTGATGTCCATCAGTGATGGTGGTCTGGTGAAGCTAGGACATCCAGCTCCAGTGCTGGAGACCAGAACTAGAGCCAGCCACACTTCAGCTTTTTACATTTTCAGTTGACATTGGAAATAACAGCAAAACTAACTTCTTCAAATCTAACCAAAGCCTTAAGTTTAACTTCTGTGGGTCTACTTGATTTTAAGGCACTTGTTCCAATTACCTATTTTGGTGGTCTTTGTGACTGATCCATTTGATTTATTTGGATTAAGGAAATAATTGAAGTGGATCCTTGATATATGAGCTATGAAGGTTCAAATGTGGGTCATATTTAAAAGGGTTTATAATGAACTTTGTTAAAAACATCTGAATTCCTCTGGTGTATTAAAGTGTGTATTTTAAAAACTGCTGATTTAAAGCCCGGCTTATATAAGCTTATGTATTGAGAACTTAAAAGATTTTTTTTCATTTTTAATTTGGACCAGCTTTAAAGGTGAGATTATACTGTGGGTCTTTAGGAGGTGGAGATACCAAAAATGTCTGTCCATATCTTCTCATTCTTGCAGATGTCTTCGGAGGCCAGAAGTCCTGTACCTTAACTCCCAAGAACCATGTTGGTTCAATGTTGCTACATGATATAGACTCTGCCTCCATCCCAAGACATTGAGAGGTTTCACATGAGGTTTCCTAGACTCAGGGAAACTTGGCACTGTCTCCACTTTGAAATGTTTTTTAAAATGTGCTTTAACCTACAGGGAATGGATGAATTCCTGTAGCTGGACTCTCAGTAATTTTGCCTTCTTGGTTTTGCTGAGCATGCAGAACAGACATACCTTGTTAGGGAACATACCTGCCTTGTTAACCAGTTGTTAGGCATTTGTCAAGAGGGAAGGAGCAGAGCATCACCCTTGTCTCGCCTGCTTTCTCACTGCACACCTCTTGTGAGGCTGCATCCCTCAAAAACACTGATGTCCATATTAAATATTCAAAAATATTGTACTGCACTATGAGAACTCTCTTGAAATAGAGACCTGTGAAACTTGGAAGAGTTGATTGTGTAAAAGCGTGTCTGTGTGTATAGGGTTTCTCCTCCCTGTTGGGGTTTTTTGGGGACTCTTGATACCTTAATGATGGGGTTTGGAGCTGTAAGCCCAGGTCCCCATGGGAGGTCAGCTGAATGGCAAGCAATTAATTGTGCTGTATTGCACAATATCTTGTGGGAACTTTAAATTTGTCAAGTGAAAAGCTTTACGGCCAATGGCTTTGGAGGATTGCTCTAACTATACACTTATCCCATTTCCTTTTAATCACCATGATTTTTTGTATTTTGTAGAATAAGCCTAATACTCATGATGTCTTACTGAAAAATAGTTCACAGTTATTTTATGGGTATCAAACACTGCAGAAGGAGTGTGGTGGTTAGTTCTGAAAGAGTGAAACAAGTGGGTGCCTTGTACCTCATCAAGAAATAATTGACTCATTAATCTTAACTACAGCAACCCTGTTGCATGAGAGTCAAACATAGTTTAATTCTAACAGGTGGGAATGTGTTGGTTTACACTCCAGTTCTGACAGTTATTCCTCTTCCTGAAAAATTTGGAAATGTTTTTACAAAGAAATTAAGAAGAAAGAGAATAGGAGATACCCTATAGATTATGAGATGTGACTCAGAATTTAAGCCTTTAGGAATGGCATTGTGAGGAGTAGTAGATGAGAGCCATCTAATGAGAACAAAAAAGGAAAGGATGTGGGTTTTTAAATTTCTTTCTTTGTGTGCTTCTGGTTGTATGCTGGTCAGTTTATTCTTCTGTTGGCAATGATTGTTCAGCTGCTTACCTGGCAGCCTCTACTTCTGGAGTCAGGTGCTTAATGTTGTCTTAGTAAAAAATAGCTTCTAAGCGTAAATTTGTTTTCTTGTACCAAATCTGCATATTACAGAGTGCCACTTTGTAATGTGATTGTTACAACGCTGTATTGTAATTTAAATAATGGGTCTCCTCTTTCTAGCCGTTGGCAAACACTGTTCATGGTCTGGTAAAAAAAGAATGGAAGTAACAGTGGACAGGTGAATGTTAAATAGCCAGTGCTAAACAGATGGTCGCAAAAATCATTCAGCTTATCTTTTACAGACAGCACAAACACAGATATCTATGTTCTTGCTTAATCAGTTTTTACATGAGCTCTTTGAAATCCTTGACCTTTGTCTCAGCACTGGTTGCAAGTATGGGAAGGCCAGATGATGGGTGGGTCCATGTGTTGTGTTGGATGTGCACTGAAAATGTATCTGAGCACAGTGGACTCTGGATTCCTCGCCTGCAGTGTGCTGCTCTCAAACCCAGGTAAAAACAAGTTCTGGGCCATGGGCTGAGTAAGAGGGGCAGAAAGTATGTCCTTCCTGAAGGCCCTCCTCCTTCTCCATCCTGGAATGGAGATGCCAAGTCTGGGAGTCACAGAGTGACACAATACCTAGTAAGTCAGAGTTGAAACACCTAAAACTATACCATGATCACCAGTGCAGTGTTTCATCTGTCTCCTGCAAAAACTGGCAGTAAGCCCATCAGGCTGAATTTCAGTGTCTGTAACCATACCTCCCTGCATTCCACATAGAAGTGGAGGCTGCTTTAGAGCTCTAAATGAGTTGGTTGCTGCAGATGGAATCTCTTTGAAAGTTGCTTCCCAAGCTCTGGTATGCAGACTGCTCCTGCGCAAGCAGCTGGTTCTTAAGTCTGTATTATGTATAGTTTCGGGGATTTTTTTTTAGTTTAGGAAGTTTGGAGACAATGTATATGAGCCATGACAGGGAAAGGAATGGTGACTGGTTCAGAAGGAGACTGCCAAAAACAGGAGAGCATAGAAGTACCAAGTTCTTGTTATCAGTGTATATATAGCATGTGGCCGGATTGCCATTAAAGGGCCCAGAATGGCAAAAGGAAAAGGCTCCAACATTGTGTCCTGCCTCAGATGCTCAGTGGCACTGCAGAGCCTGTCAGTGATTTTGCAGGTGTGATAAATACAGGTCAGGTAATGCCAAAAGTCCCGTTAACAATACTGGAGGTATTAGTACCCTTAAGCAAACTGGTAATGAAAAGGCTGGGAAAGCTTTCTACTTGTTTTGTGCTATTCCACTAATTTCTCTGAGACAGCTTTGGTTAGACTGTAGCTAAACAGAGGATTGTCTGGGAAAAAATGCATCCCATCTCTAGGTTATGTAGCCAGCATAGCAACATCTAGCAGTAAGCCAGAGTTTTAGAGATGAGCTTAAGGACTTTGCAGAGAAGTGCAAGTTTGGACATGTTGTTGGTAGTCACCATTATTTTTAACCCAATGATGAAAAAGTTGTAAAAATTAAAAAGATAAAAGCCAACTGAGAAAGCTTCAGAGTCAGATTCTGTTTCGTAATGTTAAACAGCAGAGTGATGCCAGTGAAGCAGGAGTTGTCAGCTCCTGGCGTTTCGCTCAACAGAAACCTGAAAGATGAATGTGTATGCTGTCCAATACTGATGCTGGAGTCACTGGGGATTACAGATGTATAAAAAGACAGACAGGGCAAAACAATGAGAAAATCAATATGATTTGGGGTTCCAGAAGTTGCTGCCACTTTATGAAAATGATGCCGTATGTCACTCACGAGAAAGAGGTAACTTCAAGGTGACAGGAGATTGCTGCTCCATGCTGTGGAGCAATAGGTGATAACACGTGTGGATTGCAATAGTGCAGGTGATGGCTCTTGATGTTCCCTAACTCTCCACGACTCCAATAGCTTGAAATGAAAGATGTTAAGGTTTCGGAATGTAGCACGACCTAGACAAATGAATTTGTTTCCCATTGCTGCTGGTGTGTGGAGTGGACTTGCGTCCATCCCAGGAGCAGCCTGAGTCACCTCCAGGACTGATTGTTGTTGACAAACTTAAGTCATAGCTTGGCTGTGTCCATTTGGATGGTCTGTATTGTTTAGTTACGGAAAAGAGGAAACGGTGAGGACTCTAGAGGACGGGTTAAGGACACTCTGCCCATCAGGGCTTTCTCAGGCAGAATATCTGAGAGGTGTCACGGAGATTGGACACGGAGTAAATCAGGACTTCAGCCAGAATGCGAAGCAGTGAGTAATCACCAAAAGCTTCTGAGTCTTGCTTCAGATTTGTCTTGAGGCTCCATGCTCTCAGCACAGAAAACAAATTGCCAGAAACGCTGATATCAAGTGAATCACCTCTGTTGTTATATAGCAAATAATGTTTTTGAGTAGCTAAAGCAAGCTATATGGTGTGAGTCTAGTAAAACATATGTATGTCAAAGATGATACATGTTTGCTGTTAAACTTTATAAATCTCTTATTGTGTGGTAAATGGGCTAAAACCAGCTAGACTGGAAGCAGTATGCAAATTAAAAATAAAATGGAAATTGAGAAGGCTGTAAGGGAGAGGAGAAATACCTATATTTGCAAGAATGCATGAGAAGAAGTTATTCCTTGTCTTGCACTTACATTCCTGGAATCCAGTGGTGAGAACTGGGGAGAGGAGGAATCACTACTGGGTGCAGCTGCCTTGCAGCAGGCTCAGGTGAGGACCCGAGAGCCTTTCTTTGAGGGGAGAGAGGTAAAAGCTGAAATTGTTCTGAGTGGCTTTATCTCCAGGAAGAGCTTTAGCTTCCCAGCCCCTGACATTGTACCTACCCCAACGTCCTGGTCTCCAGGTCAGACGTGGTGAGTGACAGGAGGGTGGTGAGAAGGGGTTGGTTGGGTAACACCACAGGGCAGAAGTGCTGCTGAATTTGTCATCACAGCTGGTAACTCAGAGATGCTCTGAAAGGAATCAGCAGCTAAAGACAGACTAAAATCTCAGGTACACTTTGATATTTTTCTTTTGTGACACGTTTCCAATTTGGCCATTAAACATGTAACCTTTACTAGCGTCAACCTGACAGTTCTTTCCTTGCTTGAGGCTGCAGATGGAGTGGTGATGGGCTGATACTGCAGCAAGAGATATCTTACTGCTCGGGGAGCAGGGTGTCTGTTTCGTCACAAAGAACTGCATCTCACACCATGGTTATGGGCTCTTGTGAGTTATAACATCTTCTCTACCAAATTGGAGGGATGGATGAGACTGAAAGATGCCTGCTCCAGCTGATGTGAGCCAGCACCCTTCCAACAACTAGTTGGGCTGTCTGGTGGATGATGGCTAATGACTTAGCCATCCATGTCAAGAGTGATTGTGGGAAGAATTCCTATTTTTTTCTATACATGCCACTCACAGGTTGAACAAACCAAAGTGCTTGTAGGCTTTGAGAGGCATGGAGGTGTCCATCAGCTGCTAGAGGGGAAGATTTAGCATAGTTCTCAGCTCATGTAGTTAAAATGTGAGATTTTGTATCCCCAGAGGAGCATAATCTGCAGTAAGGGAAGGCAGATAAAGTGCAGTGTGCTCTGGCATGTTGCCTGTAAGCATGTGGCTGATGATTGTTCATAAAATGGGAACTCATCTAGGACTGTCAGTACTGGCATTTAACTGGGCAGGAACCTTAATCCAACATAAATTGTTATGAGGCTTTCAATTCCCACAAATTAAGGCTTCAGCAGTAAGTTTCTTTCAAAAGACAGGAAGATTTCCTACCACTGCGGTCTGTGATGTATTATTTGTCTACCCTTACGATTCAATTTTCTGTGTGCTGCTCAGCTGCTGTGAGGAGAAAGGAGAAGGGATTCTGTGAGGCCGGCCGGGAGGGCTGCTCAGAGCAGGCTGTACACACGGGCACCCCGCCAGGACCAGTAGGGGCTGCAGAGAGCAAACCTGGGGCTCACTCAGACACGGAGCCCCTCGTCTGGGGTGGCAGCAGGATCGGTGTCGTCCCACTGGTGAGGTGGCCCCAGAACAGCTTGGGGTGCTCCACCACGCCATACATAGTCCTGTGTTTTGATTTGGTGCTGACTATTTTAAGGCAAAAACATCTGGTGATTTCCATCCCCTCAGTGGTACTAGTAAAAAAGTGGGATGTGTAGAGGTGCATTTAATTTTCACTTGGATTTCTGAGCATCCGTTAGGATGCATTCCGGCTGATGTGTGCAGATTTTTTTCGTTGCAACAGTGAAAGACAAAACTTCCCCTTCTGAGAAAGGAGATTCTCTTGTAATAGCATGACGTATACATCTGGTCCTTAAGGAAAAGAAACAAAGTGGTGGTGGGCTGGAAGAGGAATATTTATGGAGGTGATTTTTTTTCCTGCTGTAGCAAGGATGCTTATTTTTAGTTGGAAACCTGGTACCACACCAAATGCAGACAATCAATTTCATATCAAATAATATAGAATGTGTTGTCAAATTCTATATGCTAATTGATTATGAGTTTGTGTATAATGTATTATTAAATGTTATTTTTAGCCTGGATTGTGAGTGCCCCTGTTCAGTCTGCAGCACAGTTTAAACCAAATTTCACAGGGGGGTAGATGTCTCCAAGGCAATTACATTTCTGTGTGTGTAATGAAGGCTGGTGGCTGCCTAGAGGAAACAGGCAGAATGAGTGCTACTAGGATGAGGAGGCTGGAGCGTGTGTGCTGAGCATCCTGGCTGTTGCTGATGCCCATGTGTTCAGCATGGAGCCAGCTGCAGGAGTGCTGCCTCTTGCTTGGCTGGCTGTTGGGGGGGAAGCTGGAAGTGCTGCAGGACCTGGGGAAGGACAAGGGGAGTAAGGGTGTGAGGAGGGATTGGAGGCATCGGTCAGATGGTGAGACAGCTGGATTGGAAGTAAGAGTGGTGAACATGTAGGGAGTGCCCATACAAATCCAGGTTTCAGTATGTCCATGGGACACCTCCTTAATTAGGTACAAAAATAAAGGAACTAAAAATTTGCAATTTATTTTTGCTGATGGGATTTTATTTCAATTAATTACTTTAAAAATGAGACCTTAACTTTTAGCAAGGAGAATGTGTAGCTACTGTTGAGCACTCATTTTGATAATTCTCATAATGCTTTACATGAGAAACTCAGCTTCAGAAGTATAAAAGGCCACTTTTCTGTTCAAGACACCGAAACGGTGAGGAGTCGTGCTGAGCAACTGGGTGGCTTGATTTAAGAAGCAAGTGTGTGCAAAACCAAGGTGCTCTGTGTGTTGCCATTCTCTCTTGCAGATGAGGCTTGATTGGTGTGTGGGCCTGGGAGTCTGCAGCGATTCAGAGTGAGCACATCTTGTGGTGCAGGTTCTAGTTCATCTCCTGCAACGTGACTGTAGGCAGGTTTAGGAGAGACCCAAATTTATTATCTCTGTTGGCTTGTGTGTGTGTGTCTGGTCATTGCTGTTCACAGATAGAGTTCCTGGAAAACCTTTAATTTCTCTGAGAGTCTTAATTTTTTTTTTTCAGAATGAGAAGAAAATTACAGTTATGGATTCGGAGGTTTTTGGCTGGATTTTTTTTTTCTTTGAAATTTCTTTCAAGATGTACATGTTTTCTTGCTATGATATTTCTAGGAGGCTGTGGGAGAGGGATTGTTATTAATGAAAACATTTAATTAGGTATATTAATGAGTGTATTTTATGTCTAGGACTGCTCATCTGCATACATTACATATTCCAAGGCTTTATCCAGACATGCAGTTTTCCTTCTGGAAATAAAGTGAAAAAGAATTTTAACCAATGATCTTGTTTTTGGGGTAGATTGAATTGCTAATAAATGTCATTTGAGTTCAGTGACAGCAGAATAGGACCAGTCTTGTAATACTTCATATCAAATGGGGTAAATTCCTTTTGATACAGGGCTTATCTAGTGTTCCTTGTAGTCTTTCAAAGAAAGATTTAGGGAGGGGTTTTCATTCACACTGGTTTTCTTTTCTGAAAGAAAATGAAATTTTCGTAATGAAAAATTCACATATACTGCACTAACTGAGAAGTGTATGCATCAGATTTATCTAGACATAATTTTTTTGTATAGTTTTTCTCCATTAACACTGTCTTTTTCCTCCATACAGTCTTTTGAGCTGGATTCCTTCAGAATTGAGTCACTTTACAGAAGCTTAGGCCCTTGCACAAGCTAGGTTTTTTTCTAACATTTTTAATCTATCTTAATATTTTTCAAATATAATAGCTGTTATTAAAATACTTACAATGTCTTTTTAAATCCCCAAAGAACACTTGACATGTCAGGATAATATATAAGCATAACCTTTTTTTCTTTTTGAGCGTGTCTGGAAATCACGAGGAGCCTGATGGACACTTATTTTTCACAGGCTGCTGTTTTAACCCCCCTAAGGCAATCAGAGGAGAACTTGCAAGAGTATATGTAATGTGAATAATTTTGGATAAATTTCTTTTCATTTCTCTGAGATGCCTGTAAAAGAGGCTGGCTTCTGGAGATTCTCATCACCTGCTTTCTGCAATCCTAGCCCATTTATTGTATCCCGTAAGGGGCACCTGAAATCACTGCTCACATTTGAAAGTATTGCTAAAAAGGCTACAGGGATTTATTTCTTTATTTTACAAGGATTTTTTTTTTTCTTCCCCCATCACTCAGCCTCATACTCTGTACTGGAATAGAAATGTGGAGAATGGACAGGTTTCTCTGTTTGTGTACTGTTTTTTTTTTAGTAATTTAAGATTCAAATTTATAGTTATAAATTATGGTTAACAACAAAAAACTTATGTAAATATAAAACTTTTTTGCTTTCAACTTTTGACACTTTCCAATCCATGTTTGAAGTACATATCAAAGCTTAAGTTGAAGCTACAGCCTGGATGCAGATATTTTCAGGGGGGTTTGTTGACTAAGGAAATTAGACTTGAATGGGCATAGTGACCTACTTAATGGGTGTCAATACTTATTGGAGAAAATAAAATTAAAATCTTTTGCAGGAAAACAGGTTTTCTGTCCATTTTTTCAGGAATGAATGAAATGGTAGTAAATTTTTGAAAGCATTTTGAATTTACAGAAACTTCTCTGTTGAAATGGAAACACTTTAAGCAGCTTCTGTTGGGTTTGTTTGAAGAGATGTTAAGGTATAGACTTAGGTTCCATTTAGAAAAGTATATATACAAAAGCGGAAGGAATTCTACCACTGTACTGTAGTTTCATTCCTAATGAACCTGTTTTCATTGAATCTGTTTATTTTTAGATCTGAGAGCAACTTCTAATTCTTTTCTGATGAGAAGTGGTATGTGAGAGAAATAAGCTGGCGACTCACAGAAGAAAAACGTGGCAGTTAGTTGTTACTTTTTACTTATTTCCCTCTACAGGTTGTTTTACATTAATAAACAATGATATTTAATGCATCAAATATGTGAAGTGAGGAAAATGAACAGTGTTCTTCCCATGTTGCAGTGTCTGTGTATCTTTTTGAATACGTAAAGCATCCACTGAAATGTCACTAAAATAGAAGCCTTTGTTCTGTGTGAAAGGATGGGTAATGTTAAGGTTCACCTTTTGTGGTGAGCTGTATTTGGTATGGGTAGCATGGGTTGGGGTGCTAAGAAATAAAAAAAAAAAAAAGCTTTGTGGGGAAATGTTGAGAAGGTTCACTGGAGCTGCTCTGTGGCTGTTTACCTGGCACTTGCATACCTGAGAGGCCTCGTGAGGTTTCTTCTCAAGTTAGGCACCTCATACATAGAGAGGGTCAGGGAACTCCCGCTCTAATCCCCTTGCCTGGAGTGGTGGTGCTGTTGTGTTTGGGAGTCCTGATGGTTCCCTGTTCCCCTCTTTCCCAGTGTGTTTCCCCCATTTGGGTCCCGTAGCCTTTATCAGTGCTCTGGTTTGCAGTGGGGGTTGTGTGGAACAGTTACTGGCTGAATGCAGGGTTGCATTTATTGCCTGAAAGGCAAACTGGTATTAGAATAAGATGATTTTTCTCAACCTAGTTCTGATGCCAATACAAGTTTTGTTAATTTCAGTAATTTCCCAGGATCATCATTCAAATATCTGACAGTAACTGGCCTAAGCCAGAAACAGGGCAGGAGAAAAACTGCTTTTTTTATTCCTTTTCTTGGTGTAAGATCATCAATCAGTGTCTATATATTGTTCATTTGGGGTTTAAATGCTTTTTCCCAGTTTGATACATCACTGATGGATCTTGCTAGCAAGCAAGAGAAACACTTCTGAGTTGGCCATCAGTTCCTCCCTTCCAGAGTATATGCTATCATCTCTCGGGAGATGTGACATCTAGCACTTCTTCCCTTGGGGTCCAGGGACTATCAAGTGCTGAAAGTAGCAGCCATGTCAATGAGTACTGCCAACATAGATGTGAGCTTGGAGAGTCCTCATGGCTTCGCTGAGATGACTTTCTCCCAAGATGGTCTTGACAGAGGAGTCTACAGCTTCTCCTGAATGATCTAGTGTAGTTGTGAACCTGCTTTCTTCACTTGTACTGACAAGCTTGTTCATCTGGAGGTAGGTTATGCATGGATATTTCAATACAGCTGAAGGTGATCTGCATGGTAAACCCTCCACTTTCATGTGTATAGTTGCCAACCACTTGGTTCATGGAGGAATCAGGACCAGCCAGATCAGTCATAGGTATTCTGGAAGCACAGCCATGGCAGTGTTTTACATAAAATCACAGAATATTTTGGGTTGGACGGGACTTTCAAAGTTCATCCAGTTCCATTTGCACTGCAGTGAGCAGGGATATCTCCAACTAGATCGGGTTGCTTCAGAGCCCTGTTCGACCTGACTTTGAATGTTTCCTGGAATGGGACTTCTGCCACCTCTCTGGACAACCTGTGCCAGTGTCTCACCACCCTCAGTGTAAAAACTTTCTTCCTTATTTTCTAGTCTAACTCCAGCCACTTCTAGTTTAAAACCATTACCCCTTGTCCTGTCACAACAGGCCCTGCTAAAAAGACTGTTGCAAACACTAACAAAATTATTAAAAGAAAGTGATATTCTAAAAGCAGATTTTAAGGTATTCCAAAATAAATTCCATAACATTAAAAATACATAGCTTATAATAATGTCTCTCTCTATTTTGTATGACACTGCATGGCTGGATCTCCCCTTCTAAATGCTGCATATTGTGTTAAGTGTGACTGGTGGTTTTTCTTATTGACTATTCTACAAGAGAAGTTTACAGCTGAGTCACAAGTCTTGGATGCTGCTGCAAACCTCTGCTAGGAGTAGATGTGTGCAGATGATATTCAGTGCTACTTCCAGCGTATGGAAATAAACCAAAACACTATTTTTAGGTGTTTTACATGGCAGTCAAGCTTTTTACTCACCCTTTTGCCTGTGCATTTTTTTTTTCTTGCAATTTGGAAAGTTTTGGATTAAAATAAAGAGGAAATTAGGTGAAACATAATCAATTTACCATTAACTTTCACAGTAACTTATTACAATTGCTAATTTATCAGTGGGTAGGTGCCTTTCTTTTGTAATGGATATTGAGGATAATTTTAAATGCAACTTTTAAGCTTAACCAATTTACATAGTACTTTGGGAGATTTGTTGCTCATGTATAAAGAACTATGTGCATTTGAGGGGTGTTCCTGCAGTTCTCTTGTGTGGTTTTTTGAATGTTTGTCATAATAATCATTGATTTCTTTAGCGAGGTGTTTACCTCTAAATAACTGCTACAGTTGGAAGCAGGCAAACTTTTGAAAATTGCTTGAAAATCTTTGGTTAGAGCAGCCTTTCTCAATTCACAATTTGTATCGTGTTTGTCAGAATGGATTTGGATCGAGGAAAACCAGGTTTTATGTTCTGCTGTAATCTGCTTCCATGCTTCTGGGTTTTGGGTTCTTTGCTTTTGCTTTGTTTTGTTTTATTGCCCCTCCGCCCCCCTCAAATGAACTTGAAAGAAATGAAGCTGCTTTTTCTTGTCTCCCCTCCTTCCCTTCTACCTCTGTCTTTGCTTCCTTGTTTTTTTAACATGTTAACATCACTAGCATCAGAACAGAAAACGTGAGAGCAACTAAATAGGATTACATCAAAATGGTGATTTAATTGAGCTTTTACACAGGGTAAGAAGATTGTCTTTATTTTGCTGAACTGCAGTTTACAAAGGTCCTTGGCGAGAGAGTGCCATGTCGCTTTTGGTATTCATTAACAGGGAGTCCAAATCACTACTAATTTTGTCTAGCAGGAAAAGTAACAAAGAGAGGAAAAGTAGAGCCTGTGATTTTAGGTGTATTTATATTTGCAAATGGGCATTTTCCTGTAAGTTGGGAAATTCTTCACACAGGACAAGACATTTTCTGTGTTGTTGTTTTTTTTTTTTCCCCTTTATCTTAGAGGTGGAATGATCCTACAGAACAATTGCTGGCACGACAAACTCTCAATCTTAAAAGTAGGACAGGAGACATTTTCCACTTTCTACAGATCAATCTTTTTGTATAACTCAAAGCAATTGCAGTTCTTTAAGAAAGACTCATGTACTGAAGAAAAATTGCATAGTAAATGGAGTTCTAGCTCTAGTGGTAACTCAGTTCCCTGGTAGTTTTACTACATAAGGGAAAAAAAAAACCCAAACCAAACCATCAAATTATGACTTGGCTCTTATGCTGACTCTGCCAAATATTGTCTGGTAGTCCAATTTTTAAAGAAGTTCCCAGGGTTTGCAGTATATTTACTTCTGCCATTTAAATTACAATTTTATTTTAGATTTGTGTAATGGGGTTATGGGGTTGAAACTGAATGATCTTTAAGGTCCTCTCCAACCCAAACCAGTCTGTGATTCTATGGTAATCATATACATTAGATTAGTGCTACTGTCAAGTCCTATATTTAGTTCATGTTTCCATCTTTCTGAAGGAAGAAAAATCTAAAGGAGGGTAAAATAGTTCAAATACTGTGGAATAGAAACCTGGGAATGGATGCAGATTTTAATATTGTGTTTAGAGTAGCAGTCCCAAATACTTTCAGTGAGCAAAAATGTATCAGACTCGGGAAGCTATCACTGGTGGTTTTATTTAGTTTAAAGTACAGCCATTTCACTGCAGAAGCTGTTAATCTCTCAAGTGGAAATCCACAAAGAGAACTTCTGCCAGCACCGATTTCTCCTGAAGGTTAACTCAATTTTTATTTAAATTCTGAAACACACAGAAAATGAAGGTTGGAGTCTGTTAAACATCCATCTGCATATGATTTTACAAAAGCTTTTGTGCATTAGTCAACTTACTAATTCACCCAATTTGGAAAAGTGAAGTATGTGGGGGAATAAAAATAGGCAGTAAAATACATTAAGCCACAGAAGTCTGATGTATGAAAAAAGTGGCTTTTCTCTGTATTTTTTAAAAAATAAAAGTTTTAGTGTACGGTAACCATCACAAACTCTAGTGGAGAAAATCCCTGTGCAGTATGGGCAATTGGAACAGAGAACTTTGGATAGCTTCCCGTTGACTTTCGTGGTGTTAAACTGCTCCTTTTAGACCAGTCTTGGCACCCCATGAGTTGTTCTTAGTCCTTCCCCTGAAACAGTGTTTTACGTTCCTTGCCTGCAGCTTACAGTTGTGCCCAGTATGACTAACTATATATATTTTACTTTACTATTAATAATGAGATAAAAGCAAAAGAGAGTACCCTCCTTTAAAACAAAAACAGCCAGTGAACATCAACTAATTTGTTGTATAAGCTCTGTCTATCCTTTCTTTGACCAGATGGAAACTAGTCTACAGCGTGTTTATCAAATTTTAAGTTATCTAATGTAATATAGTTAAATAAAAATATGGGTGTTTTTCTACTAACAGTCCACATAGCTATTAAGAGTGAAGTTAATATCTTCTGTAATTGCAGTTGTTGGCTATTTACAAGCAGTTCATTCTTGTTTCGTAGAGGCATATGAGTAAGGCTTTAAGAGAGGGTTGGAATCAAGGGTGATGAATAGCTAAAAGCAAAAGAAGTCAAAGATAGATTTAAATGGCTTTTTAATATCGACTTCAGTAATAGGGTAAAAATAGATGTAATCATGAAACCTGCCTATCTTAATACATTCCTGCAAGGCAACTTTAATTCTAGTGTTTCTTAAATGCTGATTATTTGCAACTCTAAAATTGTTGCAGTGTCCTATTTTGGATATAATGCAGTGTGTCTGTAGTGTTTCTTTGCTAAGCTTTTCCAGGGGAAAACAAAACAAACCAACCAAAAAAACCCAACAAGACAAGAAACAATAGAGAAGAAAATGTGGGAGGTATGAAAACGACCCCAGGGAATCAGAACATAGGAGAGAGGAGAGGCAAGTGAGCGAAGGGTTAGTTCGGAGAAGGAACAAAGTACTGTGGGATGAGAAAAGGGATAAGAAATCATCTTAGAAAAGGTGGTAAATGTAGTAAAATGGTATCTATTATCTTTTGGGAGAAATCAGCTAGTTTAGTATGGGAAAGAATTAGAGTCAGAGGAGATGGAAAGGGTTTGAGGATTAAGGAAAAGGTAGGCAGGATTCTGACCACGTTACAGAAGCAGAACTCAAGGGGTAAACATATCTACTTTTTTTTCTTCTCTCATGCCAATCCTCCTCTTCAGTAAATCTGCACCTTAAAGTCATTAAGGAGATGTAAAACTGAAAATTGTTTTTGAAATCAAATTGAAAATGCCTGTTATCAGTGATTAAGATTGTTGAAATAAGGCTGCAAAACTGATGAGAACACTCCAATCACAAGGCAAAATACATCCTACTCTAAACGTTTTGGTTAGTGAGAATAAATGTGGGGTTTAGGAGTGAGTCAAAGGAAGCTGAGTGACAGAGGAGTTGATCAAAGTTTAAAGATCAGTGGAAGCTGTATGTAAAGAGTACTGTAGTTGTGTTCAGTATTCAGAAGAGGAGAAACATGGGAAATAGAGGAAGAAATTGGAAATCTCAAGAGTGGAGGCAGATGGTTCAAAATTTCCAGCACTGTTTGATTCATAGCAGTGAGAGAGAGCTCTACAGGGGACAATACAGAGCCACCCTCAAGCAGTCACTGTGACAACCTGTGGTGGAGTAGGCGGTGAAGGGACTGTAGGTGGCTTGGGATTTTTAGTGATGGAATAGATGTTCCTAAAGCAACAGGAGAGTTAGGGGATAGGTGGGAATTAAAGGGGGCACTCTGCAGAAAGGAGCAGAAGGAAATGAAGGGAGAGAGAATTTGGGCACCAGTGAGGAGAAGGGGGTCACTTAGCTTTACCTGGATAATATTGGTAACATTGATAACTGTGTTGTGTGGGCAGGGAGAGAAAAGCCAGGCTGATACTACCTGCAGTGCAGGAGAACCTAGGAGATTTTGCTTTTGTGAGAGTGTTTCACTCGGGTTTGATGGGATGTGAATGTCATTCTGTCTGAATTACTTTGGTAGTGGTTTTGGCCCATTTTCTGTGCTCAGGTGTTTAATTTTTTAATTCAGGCCTTCCACTGCTGAATGCATGAGTAGAACTGGCAGAGGGAAGATGGTTTCAGGAAGATGTATCCTTTCAGCGTGAGACGGGTTGTTAATCAGGGACCCACCAGGAAAACCAATTCTGGATCCTTGTTGGCGGCACCACCAGAGAAACCAGAGAACACTTTAAGTTACCAGTAGTGTGTTGAAGCTCTGAAATATGAAATTAACTGGTAATTTTCATAGGTCACGCTCTTTCCCATAAACCAAACTCATCTGCTCTCCTGGGGGGAGACAGAACAACTGGGCTGTCTTCTCATTATCTCTTCCTATGGTGTATACTTATTGAATTACTGCCGGGTAGAGGCAGCAGATGCTCATCAAGCCACTGCAGGACTCCTCTGTTAATTGAACTGTAATGGGGGTGACAGCAGGGAAGGTCAGGATGATGGGACCGGTGATGTAGCGTAAGCTCTGGTAAGAACAACCTGCATGGGCAATTGACCTTGCTTAAATAATATTACACTGAAGGCTCTTATCGGTTGATATCATTATGATTATTTTTTTGTATCAATATTGCAGTAGTGTCAGGGAACCCTGTGTGAATCATATTACATTGTGTTCAAGGCAGATATATTTCTCACCCTAAAGAGATTAGACTTTCCAGTGTGATAAAATGCACTGTGTAGACTATAACCAGCTACAGGGGAAAAGAAATAGGAATGAAAAAGGTAATGATGATAAAAGTTTTAAGTAGACACATAGTTTTACTCAGCTGGTTGCTCCAACTGCTTTAAAGGGTAGTGTCGTTCTTTCTAACTGCCCTCTGTCAGTTTGGTATTGTCCTTGTTGTCATGCATAATCTTGGGGTGAAAGCAAGTCCACTTTTAAATAAATGTGCAGATGCTATTAATGGTTTTTGATGTGAAACCCAAATTCCTATGCCTGGTTCTGCGGCTTCTGTAAAGTGCCTGGGGATGCCTGAGTTTCAGCCGTGCACCTCAGTGCCAGGCTCTGAGCCAGGCCACGTGCTTGGTGTGATGTGGTGCTGTGAGATGCTGTGTGCATCTTCTGTGGAGCACACATCTTTTTGGTGAAAGCGATAGCTTGTGCATTTCTGAAAATAAATTCCACCTAAACCTGAGTATTCTTTTTCGGTACAAGCTGTGTATTATTACACTGTGTCACTCTTGGCGTGCTGGAGTGTGTGTGGCAATTAGCAAAAGCTGGATTCAGAGCATAGCGTGTGCACATTGGCATCTGCATGTGTGTTCAGAAGCAGTTTTTAGAAGTTCTTTTTGCCAGTGTCTCTCTTTTTTTTCCATGTGTGTTCAGCCTTCACTGTGGTGGTTTTATTTTAAGGTAATCTCATTTTTTCTTAACCCTTTTACTGCACTGTCTGCCTGGGCCAATTGACATCAATGACTGGAACATCCATTTCAAAGGGACTGGAAAGAAAATGAATGAATGGTAGTAAGGCATTACAAAATATATTTGATTAATTTACTTTGACAGCTCCAGCTGTAATTATTTGAAGTATGTATTCTTACACAGGACCTGACTTATACAAGGTTTTATTCTGTAGAAATGATGAAGCCTTTGTTGTAGGAGACTTCATCACAAGACTTCACTGGTGATGTTTGATAGGAAATGAAGAACTACAGTGTCAGTGTTTAACTGTGCCCCTCTGTAGAGCTTGCATGGTTTTGGAGTGGTGCAGTGTTTGCATTGCATTGCACTCTGTATTTTCTCCTTTCCTACAAGCTTGTACTTTGGTGAGCTGAAATAAACAGCTGATGACAGAAGATGCATTGGAATAGATGTTTATTTCAGCACTTTGGAAATTAGTTTTTTTGAAATGGAATTTATCTTGTGGATGTGTGTGTGTCTCTTCATGTTGGCTCATTTGGGTGTAGGCTAGAGCTAGGTAGTGCAAATGGCAGAACAGTAATGACTGCATGGAAATAGAAGTATGAAAGTTGGGGAAAGTAAATTATTTTATTTAAGTGTTACAGCAGAAGGAAAACTTTTTACATTCTAGAAGTATTGAAGCTGGCCTCTGTATATTTGTGACTACAAAAGCAGGTTTATTTTAGCCATAGTCTTTAACAGTATTTAAATATAGTATTTAAAGGTTCAAAACTGAGCCCTACATACTCTCCCCAGAACTGAATAACAATTTAAAACTAAACAACAATTTAAAACTGTAACATTTTCCTGCCTAACTAGATAATTTGTTTGGTCAGATGCTTGGGTGTGTGCATGCACTCGATTCCTCTGGTTGTTCCATAGAAGTGTAGAATATAACATTTTAAATGGGAAATAAGCTCCAGATACGCCAGTCCTGTGGCAAGGAGGCAGATGGTCCTTCCCCTGCTAAGCAGAGACTAAGTCTTTGCTGAGCTCGTATGCTTGGTGGTACTTGATTGTATTATTTTGACCTTGTGTTTAAGATTGATAAACTCTGTGTGGTGGCCATGTTCCAGTGAGGAGAAAAAAAAATCTGACCTACAGCCTGCGATGCTGTATTAATGTCAAATAATACAAAGTAATATCAGAATGCAGAAGAAAATCACTGCAGTAAAGCAATTTAATTTCTTTGAACTGAAAGCACTTTAATGGGAGTGCTAGGAAAATCTGCTGTTGTTCCTGCAGCAGAGGTTATGAGGTGGTTTTCCCCTTTTTTTTTTTGAAACTCCACTGCCTTGTAATCGGTGACTTTGAAGCTTTCTGTTGTTTTCAATGTGAATGGTCATGGTGCTGAAGTAGGACATTTGCTCTCTCTACTGAGTCCAGTTCCCAGGTTTGCCTCTTAAAGGAAAAATAATTTCAAATACTAGTTTTCAAATGGTATTTTACTGCTGAACATGCATTATATGCAATGTTTTGGCAGCAAAGTGAGAGTAATCCTCTTCAAACAACAACTTGCAATAGTATTTAGTGGAATGGTGTTGGAAGCAGTGCCAGCTCCCTTTCTCTTTGTCTGCTTAATTGCAATTTAACAGTAATCCAAGATCTATGCAACTGTGACAGCAGTTCCTAGATATAGCTGAGTTTGGAAGGACCTTTAGTTCACAGTGCCAATGATAAAAGCTACAGCAGAACAGTGTATTGATAATAGACTCAAACTTTTCAGTTGAGAAATAAAGAAAAAAAAACTTTTTTCCCCCTGAAGGCTATATAGTTTTGTTATGGAGAGGGTGTGCCATAGCATGAAGACATTGCTGAGCTTATTCTGGACTGTCTTATGCTGTGCTGTCTGAGAAACCTGCCATGAAGAGGCATCCAGGTGTAGCTGTATATAGGCTACGTACATAACCTGTACAAAAAAAACCCAAATTTCTATAGGCTCAGTATGTGACTCCAGAGATTTTGTAAAAGGGATGCTCGATACAAAGATCTGCCTTCTGACCCACAGTCTTCTGTGGTTCTGTGATCTCCTGGCTCATGAGCTGTGGAAGCCACAACTTGTTTGAAGCAGCGAAGGTGTAGCAAGAAGTGTTATTTATGCACATGCACACTTTGCTCTTATATTGTGCCCTCAGCATTTGGCATCGTTCTCCTGCTGGAGGCAGGATCTGGGACTTTGCAGATGTTTGGTTTGAGTCGCTACAGCCTTTCTTGTATTCAATTAAATATTTAAAAGTGCACAAGCAGTGTGAAAAGGTTACGTAAAAGTTATTGGACACTTTTCATGTTCTACTGCTCAGAAAAAAATCGGTGCCTGAGTTCAGAAGAGAAACCTATTGACAGTCTTGAGCATTCTGATCTAAATTGCTCTGTACTTGTTCCTGCTGTGAGGAATATGATAATAGCTTGAAGAACATTTGCGAAGGTAAATTAGCCTCCTTTGAGTGCTAAGATGTAACACTAAAAGCCCCAAGAGGTCCATGGCTGTTAAATGCCATTGAGAAGTCCAGGGCTTGGGTAGCACTTGGGTACTAGCATACTGGGTCACATTGCATGGCTTTTGCAGAAGTAAATGTTGGCGTGCTCCTTGGTTGTTGAGCATCGTTCATTCTGTTCCCGGTGAGCATGGGGGCTGTAGGTGGCTGGGGGGTCGTGCAGCTGGGGAGTATCAGGATAGGCCTCTCACAAACTCTTGAATGCTTGACTTTGAAATCTTCCTGCTCTTCCGGGAGAGCGTAAGCCACCCATGGTTGTGTACAAATTAATCAGATTTTGCTTCAACTACGTATAGCTGATCTTCTGAACTGGGTTCCTCAGAGAAGTCTGAAATCACATATAATTCTTATTGTTGAAAGTCAAGTGTGTTCCCACAGAACCTGTTGGAAGTGCTCGGAGTGAAGGTAGCAGCAGCATCGTTTCACAGAACAGTTCTGCTCTATCACTGTTTTAATTAAAGTCGTTCTACTGATGGAAAGTCTATTCTCTGGTGTTTTCTTTAATGTAGTCATAATGCATCAGTTTGAGCTCCCTTGCTGAAACATCTTTCATTATAATCCACTTAGCTAAGTTTATAATTAAACTTCTAAATTCAAACCTGCTTTTGTTAGATTTTTAGGATGTAGAGAAATTGAAGCAGGAAAACTTAGAATTCAGGTGTTTTACCCCAACCAAATCAATAGAAGTTCAGCAGCAATTAATTGGCAGTACAGTAATTTCATCTTCTTGCTTTTAATCCCCAGGATCATCCATAGCTTTGGGAGAAGAAGCAGATAAAATTGAATAGAAGAAAAAAGATTAAATAATTAATAGAGTCATATTATTTGACCATAGACATCACCAAAATACCTAACTTTCAAATATAACTGGTAAAGATGGTGACTACTTACTGAGTTTTCCAGCAACTGGGTGTTTAGGAAGGCTTTTTAAGGTTTATACATCAAAATGGACCAGGGAGAATTTATGTCTGGTTTTGTCAGTCTGGAGGTGGTGTAAGCTTCCTTCCAGCCCAAAGCAGGCTGGTTTAGACTGTCTGCTGGTTGTTTGGAGTTATTGTCCTTATGCAGATGTTGTAACAACAGGTATTCTTCCAGGCATTATTTACCCTAACAGTTATTGTAGCAAATTACCAAAGAAATGTGGAGCTTAATGCTTTGGTTCCCGAGGAATGACCACTTAGGACGAAAATGCTGTCAGGCAGTTGTCAACCTGATATATAAATCTAGCTCATTCACGCTGTGTGTTTTTGCCCAGGTTTTTCTAAAATGCTTCTGGAAGAAAAGTAAATATTCTTGATTAAGGTTTGGAGATGTACAAGTAGAGGTATAGAAAATCAAGCTGCTGTACTCGTGTATGCAAAGTTGCCCTGCTGAAATCAAGGAGCACTTGCAGAATCAAGTATTAGTGTCGGAGCATGACCTTAGGTGACTTTTTGCACAGGAGGTTTCTGACACAGTTGGCAGTGAAATGAATTTAGGATGCTGCTTTAACCAGAAGATTGTCTCTCTCCAAATGTGTAAGTGGGAAGAATGTATAGTGTTTGTTTTCCATGTGAAGTAAAGGCAATTTAGTGTGACTGTATTCATCAGTAAATAAAAAATTGGGTGAAATGTACGTATACCTGTGTCGTGGGCACACGTAGTCTTATATCTGAAGGTCTGTTCCTAGTTTGATATATGTGACTGTGAAACACGTTCAGTTCATTAAACTCAATACCTTTAGCACTAGCATTAGTGGTTCCTGGGAAGTATCTCCCCCAGGGATGGTCTGCAGCATGTGTCTGCCTTTGCTGTTACAGGCCAAGCTTTCTGCTGCTTTAGGACATAAGAGAATTAGCTTTTTGAGTAACAGCTTTCTGAGAAGGCAGGGAAGATTTTACTGGTATCTGAGTATGCTATAAACATCCAGATTACCTTGGAGTATCACAGGCAATGAGTTTGTTCTGTGTGTAGTAGGCAAACAGTTGCATAATTACTGGTTACGTTTCTGTTAAGAAAATTTATTCATGATTAATGATGCTTATCTTTGTGCTAAACACCTGCCAAACGATTTATAACCATGCATATGATCTGCAATTGCTTTTTTTTTTGGCTGCTATTTAAAGTATTTGGGACTATTGTAATTGCATCATGTATTTTAAATGGCCAGTGCTACCCAGGTGTCCTTGTCAGCATTCCCTTCTCATACAACAAAAAGTAGGTCAGGTTTACCCGTGACAGGGCAGGTCACAACTCCCAGTGAACTCTGAGGGAATTTAATTGATGTATGACAAGACTGAAATCATGTCTCAGGTTTAGATCAGTTTAAGTTGATCTTTTTCTAAGTTCAGTAATAAATACTGTATGATTCCACATTGGTGCAGAGCCAAAATCATCAGAAATGATGCAGAATGATTGAAGAAACCTCTTGTCCTGTGGAAACTTGCAGAAAGAGCAACCAGTCCCTTCTCTACCACTGCAATATGTGTAGAGTGGGCAATCAAAATTGGACCATCAATCTCTTGTCTTTCAGTGTTGGATGCTTTTGAGGATTCTGTTGTGTTTTGGACTAGCCTAGTGCCTGTGACTTGGAAACAGATGTCCCTGAGTGCTCAAGAGTAGCTGGAAAATGGGAAAAGTTTTGCAGAGATATTTTTCCCCCTCTTTCAGTCCCTTAGCAGGGATTAGGCTGGGATTTGGTTGCTGGATGTTTCATTGATGTTGAAAAAGAAATTAAATTTTGAACACTTCAAAAATAAGATATTTATTTGTCAGCTGTATGCATATTTACTTATTTATAACATTCTGACACTATACCTGAGTGCCATGTTTTCAGCAGAAATGTAGGTTTCCAAATTAAGTCTGTTACTCAAAACAAGTTCTGGTGAATCCTGTCATTAAGTAGCAGTGGATTAGGTCATGTAAATGCATTGTTATGATCATTAGAAAATTTGCATGTGGCTTTTTGAAGACTGCCTGTATGTTCCCAGTCATTACAGCTAAGGTATGATATCCTTGCTTTGCTGAACAGGATTCCACACAAAGCAAACAATACTAAAAGCATGCTTGTGACTAATCCTTCAAATATATGAAAACAACACCTTATTATTTAATTTCATAGGAATCTATTAGTGCAGACTATTAATTGGCTAGGCCTCTATTATAAAGGATATCAAATAAATCCAGATAATCAGTTTTGGAAAAGTGAGATATTTTTCAGAGTAAAAGACGTATCTTGAAAATATTTCAGCAATTGCATGGATTTAATCATGACTAGTCTCAGTGAAGTCAATTTTTAAAATGGAAATTTCATTTTTTTTCCTCCATTTTTCTCTGTATTTGCCAATTTACAGCTAGCCATGCTGACACATTTGGGAGCTGAGATATACTGTAGCTAAATTTGATGTGAAGTGTTGGTGGCCTTCATAATGTAATTTATTCATGTTTCTGTAGATAGCATATGTTGCTTGTGCAATAATTTTTTATCATATCAGAACAGAACAGCTAGTATTCCAAATTGTGTTATACAAACCTAGATATACAGACAAATTTTTATTGTGCTTTGTTGTGGTGTAAATCAGTGGACTCTACTGAGCTCTGCTGGGGTGGGTGAGATTAGAATCAGTGTCATGGTGTCTAATTTATTTCTATTTTTTTCTGACTTAATGTAATCTTGGTTCTTGCTCTGTGGGGAGCAGCAGCCAGTTATCTTTGAAGTCCTACCCGAAGAATGAACATATGTGAAACCCCCTGTTTTGGGTAGGAGGCTGCTGCTCCCAGGGATTTACTGCTGTTTGCTGACCCTTTGAATGCTGAGATGAAGGCAGTGTGTTGAGAAAGCAGCTGATGACTGCTACTGGTTCTTCATTAAAAATCTCAGCATCTTTATCAGCTGTTATCTGAGATTTCCTTGGATTTGCCCATTTCCTGCCCCCACCTGTTCAGGACGTGTTGATTTTATGGCATTCTTCTGGTCCTGGAGAGCTGCCCTGCAATTCAGATGAGTGTTGTCTGCGCAGGGCTGGGCACGCTGGCTCCCTTCCAGTACTTAAATCTGAGAGTTTGAATAATTTCTTCCCTTGTGTTGCATTTTTGAGTGTGGACAGCACTGGAGCCAGTGTCACTAATTCCTTCCCTTGGCAGAAAGTCGGTGACTCTGTTTTCTGGCTGTTGTAGACGGTAACTGCGATGCTGAAGGCACTGGGCGAGTTGCTCCTCCTCAGCTCTTCTGTGTGAGGTAAGCAGCCATCTAGGTGAGCAAAAACCTTAATTGGAGGATGTTCTTAAATGTCTTTTCCATCCTAAATAATTCTGTGATTCTGTGTTGGAGGGCCCTTCTTCCTCCCACCCTGAGGACTTCCAATGCATCGCATTTCTGAAGGAAGCTTAAGATTTCAGGGTTCCACTTGCACTTCATGTGAGGCCAGCTGTGGTCTGTATTATATCACCCAGGTGTTGGGACTCAGTGGGTTGCCTTCTGAATGAAATTAACCTGGAAGAAGCAATAAATCTGGTCCCTTGCCTTCGGCTTGATGGCTTTTCAGGTCTTACCTGAAATGCTGTTCCTCTGAAATGCAAGAATGAACTAAACCAGATAACAGATATAACATTGTACCTTCCACTGCAGTTAGTCAATATCTGATTAAATATAATTGCATGAATTTATCATGATAGAAACTGTTTCAAAGTAATTTAAATACAGGTTGAAATTAAAAGTTTTACTGTATAGTCAATATGTAGTGTTTTCAGGTTTATCTTCAGTTTCTTATCAAGAACGATGCTGTGCATTATGTATTATGACAATGTTGCTTTTCATGAGGTTAGGAATGTAATGGAATTTTCTGGACTGAGCTTCTAATAACTGATAATTTTAATGAAAATCACTAAGATTATGCCAGTGAAGACAAATCTTGAAGATGGGTGTTATCGCTCTCCTTAGGCTAATATGGATGGAACGTTTTGTACCTATAAAAGTAGGATTAATGACTAATAACTAGAACTATGTTGAGAACTTAAACATGTTTATAAAGTTACTACATAAGAAGAAATTAATATGTAAATGTACTTCGTAAGCAAGCTCTTTTTTGATGTGGCACATGCGATGAACATTTTTTGAGACTTCAAAACTATTTCCACTTGAATTTGGACAAATACAAAATAACTTGAAACTTAGGTAAAGTCTGCCTGAGTAACTGCCTGGTTGGTCATCCTCTGGGATGATAGAAACAGATTTGAGTTACTGGTCTGAATCAGAATTTTTAGGATTTTTTTTTTCTGTTGTATACCATTTTTAATCTCTCTTTTCTGGAGCTTTACGGTGGTGCATAAACAATGTGGATGTTTGCTGAAGCAGACATTTAGAAGTTGGGCTTCTGCTTTGGAAGGGAGATGCAGAAAGACATTCCCCTTTGCTTCCAGTGCTGCACAGTGATTGTTTTAATGAGTTGTAAGGTGTAAAACTGCTCCAGCAGTAGGATTTGAGCCATTCTTGACTCAATCACAGTATGACTCTGGTATTCATCTGAAGTGTTGGAGAGTTGTCATGAAAATCCCTGTAGTCAGGGACACCTCTCTGGAGTAACTTGTTGCTGATCTGGAGCTCAAGATCAGGGACTTGAATGTGAGTTCCAGATTCAAGAGAAATGCCCAAGTAATGCAAGTAAACTCGGTTCTCTCAGGCTGGTTTGTCATGTAGTGGTAAAGCAACCCCTGCCTCCCTGCTTTTCCTGCTGCTTTCCTCATGTTGTTTTTGTGTAGACCATGTTCACACATGGTAATGGAGCTAAAACAGTTCCAGGTCTGGTTTTTCGGTTGTCAGGGATCTTAAAATGTTGGACATGGGATCTGTATCCAGAGATGAACTTCGCACCTGCAATCCGTTCTCAGCTTTGCTTTAGTCTGCCTACAGCATGGTGACACTCATGCTGAAGATAAATTAGGTAGGGAAAAGAAGGGACACATCACAGGCTGTCATCAGATCCCTTGCCATTTGTTTGCACTGGTACATTTCTTCTGAAGAACCTGCTAAAAGCATTTACTTTGGCTGGGGTTGTAGGATGGGACTGCAGATCCTCCAGGAGCTGGCTCTCTTTGTTCTCTCCTCCCCTTTTTTTTTTTCCTCTCTCCCTTTCTCTTGGAGGGAATTCTCTATAACAGACTTGTCCTCCACAGATCTGGCACACAGGGACTATGAAATGCACAGTGATGACCAGGTTACCCTTAGGCTGAACCTCTTGATTTGGTGGTTTAAGTCTTACAGCAAGCTTTTTTTTTTTTTTTTTTAAATTCTAGGACCAAAGAAGACAAGAGACTGAATTATCTGAATTATGCTTCTACAACAGAACTGGTTTTCTCCTCACTGGGCATGGCAGAGCCTGGGGAAGTCCTTCCTTTTGTTTGTTTTCTTAATGTTGCAAACAGCTGATCTGGAAGCCAGGAGGGGTCATCAGTTTGTATGGAAAACAGGTAGGAAAAAGATGTGTTGGCTTATTTACTAGATAATTCCTATATTCAAGGGTGGAGTGATTGCCCTTTCTTCATTCTGCTTTAGCTCAATAATAAATTAAAAAAGCCTGATAATATCTTCTCTTCTGATTTTTGCCTTTTTTTTTTTTTTTGTAACTGAAAAAAAGAGAAGCATAATCTCTGTTTTAAATCAGTAAACTTCATGGCTGTTACAGTTATGCACCAAAGTGACTAGAGTATAGTTCTGTACTCCTTAATGCTTTTAATCCAAGAGTAAAATTTTTAATGAATCCTGATATTATCCTCCTAATGTTGCTTTCTTTGAAATATTTAATCATTTTCATGTTTGAGTGGGAAGGGCACACCAGCATCTTTCAAGATAAACTGAGCCAGAAGTCCATACTCTTGGTTGATCTATTTATAATTTCCTTGGTACGTGTAGTGAGTTATTTCTGTCCATCAGTCAGATTGGATATATGCAGTGTTTGACCATTCAAAATCTGGTGTGCATTGTGTTTGGAAACTTTTGTGAAGACACATTGATGGCACTGTGATTCTTAGTGATGGGCGAGGATGGAGCTCGTATGATACAGATGCATAAACCCAAACATGACACGTCGCCTGCTCATTTTATGGCACAACACAACAACAAAGAATGTCCAATGAAATGGAAAGATTGGCAAATTTGGGAGATGTTTACTCAGACTACTTAATCAAAAATATGCAGCTGAACCAGAGATGTCATTGCCCAGGCTCCCTTTGAGGTTTGGCCTTCTGTGACTGAGCAACAGAGCAATTAAATTTGGTGGAAAAATAATTTCCCTCCTTTTTTTTTTTTTTTTTTTTGAGAGGTTCTTTGCTGTTTGGTCTATTTGTCTTTTAAATTACAGTTCTTTAGAAGGTAAAAGACTGAATTAGCTGAATAATGGAGCAATTATTCTGAGAGGGCTCCTGTCCTTATAGTGGGATCAACACAAGCTTCTCACTCTGGCCGCAGGGAAGAGGGGCTGAGTGCTAGTGAAGTGCTGATTAAATACAATCTGATACTGTATTTCTAAAGAACTTTTTGTTACAATGTCTTGCATGTAAAATTAAAAGGGAATAACATAAACAATCTTTCTCCAATTCACTGTTATTTATGTGATTTTTGAACAAGCTTTGAAAGGTAGAGTTGTTTTCTTAAAATAAATTAGACCCTTCAATGCTCTGTATCCTCAGTTCTGAGATGTATTGTACCATTGGTCTTTAGGAGTGTCCACTGAAAGTCATAAAAATGTAATTTGACATGATGATTCTTCCTGACAGTAGAGGTGTTGATGCTTTAAAGGCATCTGAGGCAGATGTCTTTAGAAGTTAGAAAAGGTGGTGCACAGGTCCACGTGGACATAGGGTGCCATGCTCTGAAAACCCTGTGATGAGCTTATTTTAAAGGTCTGTCTTCCAGAGGCAGAAGAAAATTGTCAGTTCTTGTGACTCCCCCAGTGAGTTAAGGAGATCTGAACTCTCAAGAGTCATTTTAAAACCTTAAATCTTAACAGTATTTTGATGCACTTTCTCTGCTTATGTAGTGACAAAAGGTAGAAAACAAGTTTGAGTGAAATGTTTTCCAAATGAAAATAACATGTGAACTTGAGCCAAATTCTTTGTGCTGTTTGGCAATTATATTTTTTTCCCCTCCACTTAAATGTATCTGTAAACAATTTTTTTTTTTTTTTGCATTGGGATATTTTGTTGAAAATGAGGTAAAAGTTGTATCTAAATGCCAAATGTTTTGTTCCAGGTTGAAATGAATAATATATTCACTCAAAACACTTTATTTTGCTAAGAAACCAAATATTATTTGCTAAGCCTTTACTTTCTCTGCAGTATTAGTGAAGCAGCAGCATTTCTAAATCCTGGATCTTGGTGTTCTGCAATCTTCCTAAGAAATAACACAATGGGCTGAGATTTCTATCAATAGTCTGAATGGATATGTGTTTGGGAAAAATCTTGTTTAGAAGGAGCTAGGTGTATTTTGCAGAGTCAGGGCATGTATAACAAACTAATGGCTTTGTTTTGATAGTTCTGCTGCATGTGTTGCAGGTTTCATCTCTGAGTCATTTGGAAGCCTCTATATCAAAGTAAAATTACAGTGACCTTGAAATTAGTTGCCAAAGAGTGTAAATGGCAGTCTGCTCTCAGGCTGGCACCTGTTACTTGCTTCTTTATGCATTTTTTGACTTGGCTTGAATTGATTTTTCAGGTATGGTTAATCACAAAGGTGTATCTTTCTGTCAAAAGATTACAGGGAAATGTTTTGGGAAGAGGGGGATGGTGCCCTGCATGGAGCAGCTGGGTCTGGAGGGGTAGAAGGGTCAACATAACCTGTTGTTGGGTAGGTTATTAAAGCTAACTTTGGGGTTTAGATCATGGTGATCTTGACCTAATGAGATCTTTGGTTTGGATAATAATAAAAAGCCATCATCCCATTGTTTGAGGACTTCTATGCCCAATAAAAAAAAAAAAAAATACATAAAAGCACAGCATAGTGAACCTAAAATGAAGTAGCACTGAAGTTTATAAAGCAAATTTTTTTTTTTTTCAGCTAAATCCTTGGCTTTTTTATTGAAGACCCATATGTTTTCAAGCTGGGCTTGGTGGTCTTGGTATAGATGAAATCAGTTGTATTGAAATCACTGCATCTACAAAAAAAAAAAGGCTCTATATTTCTAAAATGTGAGAATTTGGCAGTGTGAGGTTGATTATACATGCTCTTCCCTCAGCTATTTGAAGGGCCATCGCTTGAATTTTGCTTGTTTCTGGCCTGTCTTAAAGCCATTTATTTTTAGGTTTTAGTTTCTAGAGGGTGTTGTATTAATATCTAAATATCTGCATACTCTATCTCCTGGTTTCCAGACATTTCTCGGCAGATACTTATTTTGTGACCCCCAGCCTAAACATGAAAGCAATAATTATATCAATTAAATTACTCAGCAACCTCAAATAACTGAATAATTTTCTGACACTCGCTAACTAACAAAGCAGTTTGAATGATAAAATCTTGAGGAAAAATTAATTGGATCTAAATCCTTGTAAATTAATATTGTTTAATGCAATACCCAATTAGCAATTGGCATATTTCACCATGATGATTTTCTTCAGCTCTTTAATGGTCATAAAGTGCTTGGAATTTCTGTAATGCAAATATGTCTGTTTTTAGTGATGGCTATTCAATTTTTTAAAACTTTCTATGGGTTATTGATACACATGTGAATCCACAGCATGATTTCAGTTGGTTTATTATTTGGTCAAACTCTTAAAATTTGCTTTTAAAACCTAAATTAAGTCTTAAATATGTGCAACAGAAGAAATATTTTGGGTGCTTTACAGGAGCAGGGATGATAATTAAGATTAAAAAATGCTGAAAACTGTCCCACCCCAGAGACTTGAAATTCCTGCATGGGCTGTTTGTAGTATCACCATCACTACTGGTGTTACCAGCTCCTCCATCTAGTACACCTCAGTAACCATGCATGTGCTATTTCCCCCAAAATACTAATGGAATGGGAAGTATAAGGGATGTACCCCATAAAGGTGGCTCTCAGAGCTAAAGCACTGATTTGGCTTGCTTTTTTCTTCAAGTAAAGGAAATATTGTAAAAATATTTTTGTAGGATGAAAATATTCAGATTTTTAGTAAAAGAGTTCTGGAATTGTTGTAAAACGCTATTTAACATGGAAATAATGCTGTCTGCTATGGAAAGTAGGAAGGAGACTACTAGAGACCCAGATGTGGTGTCCGTATGAGCTGCCCATCAGTAATTCTCTCCAAAAGATGACACGGGATGGCAATTGAGCCCAGCAGGGACATGCTCCCTGTTCCGAATGGAAGAGCACTGAAAGTGAGATCTCAGACTGGGAAATGGATTTGTAATACAGCTGATCACAGGAGTAGAGAGATTTTTACCCCAGGAAGAAACCGTTAATCTTCTGGTGTTTGTGGGCTTCTGGAAGCTGAGTGTGGTGAGCCCTAAGTCCCCTTGCCCCAGGTGAACACAAACCCTCTTGAGTTCAGTGTTATCACCTATATTTGAAGGTCCTTCTTAAAATAGGGTTATCAAATGGGTTTTGATCATTAGTCTTTCTTCAGAAACAATCCATAATGGAAAGGGTATGGAATGAACTTTTCAGGGAAGAACTTTTAATGTGAAGGAACCTTTGAACTACTTGTGAATGCGGGTGAGCCAGTTATGGCTAGGATGAAAAAGATCTTTTGTTCTCTGTTCTCAGATAATACTGCCATAAAATGCCCTTTCTCAGGATTGTAATTTCAGGAAGGCCAAGTGGTGGTTTGGAAGTGCCTTCCACTTTATGTTTTAAAAGACAAACTTTTAGCTACGTACACCAGATGTTAAAAAGAGTCCAGACCTTCAAAGGACAGTAGAGCTCCAACCTATTGAAAAAAGATTCAAAGACAGCTCTGCAACAAGTGATATTTTTCCAAAAGCTCTACAAGATGAAGAACGATGATCTATCCTAGATTAAGTGGATTTTTTTTTTTATTTAATAGGACAATGATTAATGAATGAAGTGCAAGTGTCTTTTTAGTGATCTCTGTGTGGCATCTGGAAGTTTTACGATATTTCTCACTGACACTTCCAAACTTCTCATTTTGTGGCAAATATTCTAATAGTAGGTTTTTCTAATTCTGTCTTGGTGGATGGAATTTAAAATACTTAAACTCTAAAAGTGGAAGTTTAACCTTGAGTGAATCAAATTTTGAATGATTCTGAGGTTCTTCACTATTCTGAGAGTTTAGGACTGCAGTGATTCTCTTGGGTTACGGATTGCCATCTGGTCGTATCAACAGCAGCAACAATTAATAAATAATTAAAAAAACCCTTACTAAGTTCCATTCTAAAAGTTGCCAGATTGTTGCCATAAACTTGATGATTGAAAAGTTGTTCTAAAAGGATAAGCATTCTTATTTTTACCTTTAACTTTATTCATGACCAGTTTGTACCTTTGTACTCGAGCCAGACTATAATTTAAGTAACTGTTCTTTTGCTAGTTGCTCGCAATGTATTTGCCATTTAAAGATACCAAGCTATCCTGGACCCCTGTTAGTAAACACTTTCTCTTTGAACTGGTTTGTCAAATTATGTCTTTTTTTAACATTGCTCTGTAGAACTATATCAAATCTCAGATGAGATTTCTCCCACTGATCTCTTACAATTTTAGTTAGAAATAGGTGGCTTAAAATAGCTCAAAATCACATAGGTGGTGCTGTTTTTGAATATTTTGTAAATAGCAGGTTAATTTGAAGTAGTTTAGTTGTTTTTAATCTGTTGGTATAGTTTCATTAAATAACCATTAAAAAAAGTGATTTAAATATAAAAATAGTACTTAAGTTCTAAATTTGTCTTAAAGCAATTCTTTGCAAAGAGTGTTTTATGGAACAATCTAAATGACGCTTTTATTTCTGCTAAACTTTTTAAAAAACAATAATACTTGAAGCTTTAAAGAAACTGATTTTGCAAAATTTCATTAGCAGCAAAACTTAATGTGCTGTCTAATTTCAGTCACTGGTGTTTGAGAAGAATTAAGGGTGGCCTCAAAGCTAATCTCATACTTCCTTTGATAGGAGTGCAGCTGTCTCGCATGGCTACGTATCTGGCTTTGCCTCCTTGTTATTTCTTACCCTTCCACATCTACATTTTCAGCTTTCTCTTCCACATGCATCTACATTTTGTTACACGTGGTTCTGCTACTTCACCTTACCTTTATCATTCCAGTTCTGGTATGGTGTCCTCCTCTGGTCTTGTTTTCTCAACAGTTGAATCAATCTTATCTTGGAGTTGTGGAGGTGCATCTGTTGCCTTACTTTCCAACCCTTTGCAGTGGCTGTGCATGTAATATTTAGGTGGGTGAGAAATTTCAAATTTGGTGGAGTCTGTGTCCTCAGGCAGCAAATAGTGGTGAGTTTGTCAGAGAACTGGACAAATGTAGATGAGAAGAGCTCCATTTCTCTCCTGAAGAACCTTTCCTGTGCTGGAAGCTCATCTTCCAGCCTGGCCTTTCCTCTAGGTGCTTGAGGTGTGCTGCTGTGTTGGTTAAATGTGCCACAGCAGCCCATGGCATACCCACCTGGACCCTGTCCACCATAGCTTCTGGATTTATCCTTAACCCACAGGCTGAAAGCTCAGCATATGGGACATGGCTGAAGAACCTGCCCTGTTGACACAGAGAATGCTGTCCAGTCTCAGAGATGTTGGAATTGTTCCTGGAGGAGTTTGGGAAATATAATCAGAGATACAGAGATGCTTAAACTGATGCCATTTTCCCTTGTCTGTAAACTTGGTCTGAATATTAGCTCTGGTTTCCTATAGGGACTTGAAGACACCAGTGAAATGTTCTTGGTGGCACTGCTTAAGGAAAGGACTTCTGGTTTCTGCATTTTTCCCCTAGAAAAACATACTACAGCAAGCAATGTGGGAAGCATAGGGTATCAGTCAAATTCAGGCAAGCAGAGGAGGAGCTGAAATGACACTGAAACGTCTGTTAAAATTAGTGCTTTATAGGCTGGGGGATACCAGGCAGGGTACCAGTTCCTCAGTGGAGATGAGTGCTGTACAGCAGCATGGCTGTAGATTGATGGTGCTGCTTGCTGGGTTCATATGTGTGCTTTTACAGCATGTGCCTGATAATTGTTATTGTTTGGCTTGCAAAACTATTTCAATAGTTCTTTTACACAAAGACTACACACTTTAACAAATATCTTTGTCTAACCAACATTGGCTGTTCAGTAGGTGGTGGTTTAAACTAGATTACACAGGAGATTCACACTAATCTTTTAATGTCCCTCTTCCTTTCCTGAGAATAATAGTTTTTGAGAACAAGGTGCTTTTTTTCTGGTTTTTGTTGGTATTGGGAAAAGTATAAGTTAGGCGTCTTATCCTTTTCTTTCCTCAATAGTTACTATGGGAACAGAGCTGCGGGTCACAGGGGAAAATCTGCAAAAGTGCTTTCTTTTAAATTGTTCATTTAAAAAAAAAAAAAGATAGCTTATTATTGGAATTGTGGCGCTTTTCATTCAACTTTGTTGGATTGTATTGTTGTACATATTTCACTCACAAAGGAAGCACAGTGAGTGGCAAGAAAAACAGATGGGGATGTTTTTGTACTTTTTCCTTGGGGTTAATATTTTTTTAATTGAATGCAGCTGTTGGAAAGATTTCTGTTGTTACGTATAGGCGGAGCATTAAAAATGGATGATCACATTTTCAGCCTGTTTCAGGAGTACTAGATTTAATTATTCTGCTGCCCTTGTTCAGAACCCTGCATTTTTTTTTTTTAAATAATAATATCTTAAGTTAGTTAGAATAAGAGTCTCACTTTGCCACTTAATTGAATATAGGGGTAATCACTTTCTCATTTAGCTCTTGTGTAGAGCACAATTATTATGGGTGAAAATACACAAAATTGTATTAGAAATCCCTAAGGTGCATGTTGCTCTCAGTGTGCAGATGATGCATATGACTCTTTCTAGGGACATGAGGTTTGGGTATTCTGCCCACTGATACCTGTATTTCCCTGGATATTTTTTTTTACCCCTCTTCTTTGTATGAGAGTAGTCCTGCTGTCATCAACTTACTCTTTTTTCTTTTTCAAAAAGAAAAAAGAATTAATGTGTATTCTTTATTCTTTTTAAAAAAGGCAAATGGTAAAAGCCAGGAAAATGAAATGGAGAAGTTAGAAGGGATGGGGGATATTTCATAGTAGTTCAGGTTATTGACATAATCTTCATAGAGTTTATTTCAGTCACTCTCAGCTAGTGGATAGATCTCCTGAAATGCCCACTTAATTCAGTAGTTTTGAATATATAAGCTTCAGTTTCATAGGGGATTCCTGTTGAGGTCAGGAGGAGTGCAGTGTGTGAATCCAGAGGCAGTATCTGGACCTTACTATTGATTCCACTGCTTGGTGTCTACCACTTGGTAGATTTCTGCAGTTCCTTGTTTCAGAGACCTTTTAAAGTTTATGGTTAAATGCATCTCTATGTCACACTTGTGCATAACAGTGATTTAGGATTATAGAGCTAAATTTGGAAAGGCATGTTAAAACCTCATTATAATGGTTCTAAATGTATTAGTTCTATAAGCAGGGGGATGAGTTGTAGACAGTTGCTGAAGTACATCCAGCTTTTGTGTGGCATGTCCTGGAAGGCTAGCCATGAAAAATCACTTTTCAAATGAGAACTTAATAAAAACTTTCCTGCTCTGAACACTAAGCCCTGCTCCCCGTGCGATTAGTGGTTTCATTTCTTTCTCAGCAGTTGGGTAATGATTATGGCTCCAGATGCTGCAGGAGTGATAAAGAGAGTGATTAATTTCACTTGAAAGGGCGTATGTTCAAAGAGGAGCCAGCCCAATGCCTCCAACGCGGAGCCCACGTCGCTCCCGCGCCGCAGCTTGCACGCCTTGGTTCCCAACTGCGCACAGAGAAAGGACCACTAAACCCACGGCATTCATCTTAAGCCAATTTATTTCCTACTTGGTTTTGCCCACTCATTGATGTATATTCCACGTGGCCCCTTCCCCTCGCCCCCCTGTGTTCCACAGGGTCTGGTTTTCAAAGCTCTCTGCGTCTCTTTATAAAGCAGTCCTGTCAAAATTCCAGCAGAAGGCTTGGAGAAGGGGCTGGTGCCACTGGTGCATCCCAAGTAACTGCAGACAAGTTCAGAATTATGTTTATATCTTGTACAGAGTGGAGTGGTAATGAAAGGATTTGTATTCCTTGGCATAGTCAACAGTAACTTTAAAAGTGTTCCTACGCTTTATTTGCAGTAGTAATTCACACTGTATGACTTGCTGAAAAATCCTGACATTTAAAGTATTAAATTTTCAATATACTTAAAAAATTATAAGGTAGGTACTTTAGTAAGTCTTTATTGGAACTTTATTGACCTGTTGAATAGGTCAGCAGAAATATGAAACATAGATCATGGAGCCAGCCATGTGATTAAACCGAGGGATAGGGGATATCTGGTGTTTATTGTGTTATCACCTGAACTTTTTCACTGATTGGCATCCTCTGGGGTTTATTCTATCACCCCTGAGATCCAGAGACCTTCAAAAATATCAATAGTTTAAAAATATCCACCTATGTGTAAGGCATGTTTTACTTCTCTGCAGTATGACATTTATAACCATAAATTTCACAAGTCTGAAGCTGCTGAAGACAAAAATAAAGTTGGTACTTCTGACATGTTTAAGATCTTTTGACCCATTAATTAAGTTGATTTATATCACCCAGTTGCTTTTAAGCAAAATAAGCACTTTTCTTCTAGCTATTGAAAGTCTTCACAGGGGAAACACTGGATATAAAAAAAATACTTCTGCACGTTTAGTAAATTCTGATGTGTATTAGCTGCATATTTTTGAAGCAGCTGCCTGGATGCAGTACAGAATTGGAGTTTTTACAGACAAGGATTAAAAGCAGGCTGTAATGATAAAACTTTTCAGAAACTTCAGGAACTTTTGGAAAGTTCTTTTATTAAATGTGGTGCACATAAGGTAGCGCTCGTGTAAAGTTTTTATTGTCATTCCTTTGATATTCTTGCCTGTGTTAATAAAATAATGCCATATACAAGCAGAAGGAAAAATGAATTTCAATAAATTGTTTGCAGCTCTGTTTATTAAATGCGTATACTACATGACTAGAATAAGTAACTTACCACAGCTTTCAATGTTTTCAGTTAAACTAATTCAGTGCATTTATTTTTTAACTAGTGTTAAATATTTCATAGCCCAAGTGTAGTAGTATCTTAATTAAAAACATTGTTAATGTGAAAATTGTTGATTGTTGATACATATCCACAGATATGTATTCCAAATTTAGCTTTACTGTCAGCAATGAGCTTGAAATGTGTGAAGTTGTGTTTAAGCTTAACAGGTAGCCAACATGTATTTGTTTTGAAGTTGTAGAAATCCGATAATGAGGGTTTGTCCAAACTTGTAACTGTTATTGATCACAATTTCCTCTTGAGGAGATGTCAGTCTGCTATCTTCTGCATTCCTCTGCAAAGTCCCAAGAAAACCTTACTTTTAGAATTGGTTCCAAATGTGAAAAGTGTGGGAGGAAAAAAAAAAAAGCTAACTGTATCCTCCTACACGTAACATTGAGATGAAAGTTACACCATGTGTCTGCATGTCAAATATGTCACTTCCATGTTAGTGTCTGTGTGTATGTTTATACATTATTTTTTAAATGTATTTATATGTCAGCTGTGTATAATTGTGTTGCCATCCAGCCAAGGACACTGGTGTAGTGGCAGATAAAGATGTGTAGCTGCAACATTTGAGAAGACTGGAGAAGAATCAAATGAGAGACAGAGAAGCCAGAGTAAATGATGACAGTAATGTTATTGTGCCCTAAGGGTCTTGCAAAGTACAGTACTTAAAACCCAATTTTTGCTTTGTAGATAAGTGAGCATGTCTCAGTTAAGTCAATATAAGTGTGCAATAGATGATAAAGCTTGGTATTACACACCTTCTTTGATATTTTTCATACTTACTGCTTTAAAAGTAACATTATATTTCTGTTTGGAACACTCTAAAGCACTTCATGCTTTTTGTTATGAGCTTTCAAACATGTTTCTTGGTCTAGTAATGGGAGCTCAGGCAGCCAGCAGTTTTCACTCATGTTAGGTATTTATTGATGGCTAATTGACTACTGACCTTTGCTGGAACTCTCTCCAAAAAAGCAGGGAGTGACAACAGGGGATAACAAATCAAACAAATTGAAAAGCAAGTGAGAAAATGTAATTCTATGCAGTTGGATTTAAATATTGAAGGCTGCTTTTTTCAATAAAAACAAAGGTGAAAACAAACAAAAAATTCCCTTCTTTGCCTATAGGTATTGTTAAAATTTTAATGTACTCTGATATTAAAAAAGTTTTACTTATTAATCTTCTTCATTGTGATTTACTTGTCCTTGATTGATTTTTTTTTTTTTTTTAAATAGATGAGCCAGCTTTCAGAGTCCTCAAAATTATTTAATTAGTACAGCACACAGTGCCCCAAATCACATTTAAGGTATTTTGATACAGTTAATGGAATAAACCAATGAACAGATGCAGAGGATGGAAAGTTGGTGGTACTTAAATCTATTAGATGATTCTTCAGGCAGAAGATTCCCCACAGACCTTTTCTGAAAGGTCAGCAGCTAACCTTAGTATATGCCTTTTAATACAATATCATTGAGATAAATATATTGTAACTGTCTCTTAGTGGATCAGGAGCTAAAGAAACAGTAAAGTTGCAAGTTCTGAATATATTACCAGACAAAGCTATGCAGCATTCAATAAAGCAATTACATAAAAAGCATTACAGTCAACTTCAATTCCAATATTAACAGTAATAATCAATCATTTTCAATCCAAGGGATGGTCTAATCGCTTTTTGTTGCTGCTTTGAAAGGTTACATTACTCAGTTATCTTGCAACTGAGCAACCTTTTCATGTTTGCTTCATGTAGGATTTTATAAATGTTCTTTCTTTTAATCTCAGTATTTTAGTATTGGCTGTTCTGTGAGAATTTAAAGATTTCCCTAACCTTTTCTCATCCCAATATAATTTTTTACAGTTCCTAAAACAATTTTGGAGTAGAAGACCTAATTGTCAGAAGCAACAGATGATTTTTCTTTTAATCTTATCTCTGTAAAATCTCCTTTTCTCTCCTCATGCTGGTGTTGCTGCTTCTCTTTGTGGTGGACTAAGCATCCCACATAAGTAATCTCCTTCAGCTTCACCCAGCGCTTGTTCCTGTGCAGTTCAGGGACTTTCATTCCTTTGGCACGCTTGAGATTGTGAGTGTGACCTTCTCACAAAGTCTGTTCTTCAGTCTGATCCTCGTGACCAGCAGTAGTTTCTCTCCTCTGTCCTCTGCTTTGTCCTCAGCTGCGTGGCCAGCACACTGCAAGCTCTCCTGCAGACCACTGCTGGTGGATATTAATTGATAGTAACTAGCTAATCCTTTTTAATTCCTTCCTTAATCAGCTAGTTTGGAAAGTGGTTAAGGACAATTGTATTATCACTATTAGAATAGTAGTAGTAAGTTCATACTTTAGCAACAAACACATGAAAAGATGGGAAGAAGATGATTTCCGTCAAGCTTTCTTCCTGCTTCACCTCTGAAGGGCAACAGGAATACTGGATGGTTGACTGAGAAAAGAATAGGCTTGATTCCCCCCTCCCCCCCAGAAGCCTAGTTTTCTGTGTGAAAGAGCCTTGTTTTCAGGTATTCTGGAACCAATTCTAGCCAATCCTCTTTACTAATGGAGAGTGCCACTCAAGGATTGTGAATCAAAATGCAAAATGCTGCCTCCTAAGCAAAAGAATTATCTCTTTTTCTTAGAGATGAGCCTGGATAATGGTTAGTTGAATTACTGTATCCTGGATGGTGCCCATTGGCCCATGAATTTGCATCCTCCATTGATTAGTAAAATCAGTATATTTTGCATGAATGAGAACTAAAATGTCCATAGCATGGTTGGTTTTTTTTTTTTTTTCCCCATGTAAATATCAGTTGAAGCAGCTGGGAAATTTTAGCTTAAGAACAAATTACTGGAGATTTGTTTCTTTTTATGTCTTTGATGGTATTGGCAAAGCTGTTTGTTAGTATATTGCTAATGGATTTTTAAATTTTTTTTTTCTTTAATCCTAACAGCTTCTTCATGCCTCATCTGAATATAGATTTTAGTGTCAGTAACTATCCTGGTCCCTTCTGTACACATACACATGTTCTGGTGTGCATGTCTTCAGGTAGCTATTAATGCGTGGCAGATCCATACGTATGAATGAATTTCTGTTATGGTGCTTTTTTATTTTTATTCTTTATCAACATAAATCTATGTAGTCTGACTTCTGTTGTCCTTATGCACTGACAGCTGCACGGAGATGGCATAGGGTGTTACATGGAACTGCTCATTGTTGATGTCATGCATTATTCTAGGGTTGTTTTTTTTTAAGTAGACTGGTAAATGCCATATGTAAAATTTAAAAACTTTCTCATAAAACCCTTTTAATATCTCTCTGGAGACTCTGTTGATAAACTTTCCCTTAAGCATACATACAAATTAAACGTGAGAACCTGCGGCTAGAAGAAATTGCTCCAGGGCAATGATTCACAAGAATGAAAAATCAATAAAAGTTTCATTAGGGAAGGAAAGAAAGTTTAGACAGGCTCTTTGCTTTGCTTTCCTATGGAAAGAAGAGGGGGAAACCATTGATCATTCTATTCAGCTTTATTCTTAGAAATAGGAGCCTTAGATACAGGTATTTTGAAGCATGAATGTGGCTGGGTGAAAGGATCTGGTGCCTGTGATCTCTTTGATTGCATCCCCAGCGTATCTTTCCAAATTCCCTCCCCCGGCTCTTCCCTTTCATTTGTATGAGCAGCACCTGCTCCCAGTGGGATTATCCTCCGGAGGAGCTGCCTTGGCTGTAACTCAGGCTTGTTTAAGCAGATGTGTTTGTGCAAGAGCTTACAGGGTGGGCTTGCAGAACTGCTGCCAGAGGGAGCTGTGTCCTCCCCTGGGCTGGGGTTTCCACCCATAGCCCCACTCCTCAGCAAGCTGTGCTGGAGGAGTCGAACCAGATAGCTTGCTGTGATGGAAACTGCATATAAAAATATATATATATATTTGTATACTTCTATGTTTGTAAGGGTTTTCTGTTGAATCATCTGCCTGCAAAGTGACCTGCCGTGCAGCGGAGGTGGTGGGAGTGGGCTGTGGGAGGGCAGGAGGATGATGTGGGGTGGGCAGGGAGATGGATGAGAGGAGCCCACGGGTGGGAACTGCGTGGGTGAGCGTGCACAGAGGTGTTGCTGCTCTGCCTGGGAAGGTCGTGTTCGTGGAAGGTGGGCTCCTATAGCAACCCTATTTCTGTCAGAACTCTTTTTTTTTTTTTAGTTTTGCTATTAAAACTTGGTGATGACACATGTTAACGATCTTACGGTGACATTCAGCAGTTTTGCATCTGTTTGTTTTCATCAAACGCTGCTTTTTGAAAGGTTTTATTGGTGATCCAGTTAAGACACACTTAGGATGGAAAGCCTGGCAGAGGTTCTCTCAGCCAAAGGCAAGTTTATTTCTCCAAGCTTATTTAAAAAACCAGGAATGCTAGCAGGGTTGAATAGTAAATAGGAGCTGTAGGCTTTGTTCAGTGAGCTTTATTTTGGATGCCTTGCATGAACCGAACAAGTGAGTAAGTGAAAGGCACGTGACTGAGGGCCCTGACAGAGTTGTGGTGATGGATTAATATCGGATGAGCGAAGCTGCTGCCACCCCTGACCATCTGCCCTGCTCTTTGCTACGCATCCCAGAACAGCAATGTTTGATCTGTTCATGAATCAGCTTTTATAAAACAGTTTTTAGCCTAGAATATTAAAGTGAGCTGAACTGAGGATGTTTTACTTTCATTTGCCTCTCCTAAATGGTTTTGGGGGAGCTTTCAGACTGCCCCAGCTGTCTAAAAAGCCATGTTACAAATGGGATGTAATTTGCATTTCTGAGGCTGACTTAGGTAACGTGCTGCTTCCTCGCTTGCATCTTCTTCCTCCTCTGCTCTGTGTAAATGCAAGTGTGCACCATTCTGTGGTTGCTCTGCTCCGGCACTGGGGCTAGGGGTGTCCACAGCACCACACTCCCTGCACAGCATTGCCCATCCTCAGAAGTCAGCACAGATACTGCTCTCAGCCTAGTTTCTTCTCAATAGATTTGACGTTGGGTCCTTTTTACCACTCCAGTTCTGGAGGAGCATTGTTACTGATTCGTAAATATTTTATCTTAATAGCAAGCTACTGTTTTATACTTAAAAAATTTTATGGTAACATACACAGTAATTGGCTAACTTACATCCTCATCTGATGAGTGTCTGAACTGTAATTTGGGGAAATCTTTTGCTTGGTTTTAGAGCAAAATTGAGTTTAAGTTGATAAACTGAAGCAAATGTGGTGCACCACATACCTATGCTGAGTGATGTTAAATGCAATAACCAGTAGTAAACAAGTGTTAGAGACTGGAAGTCCCATGCCTGTAAGTGCTGTGGGCTGCTGGGTGGTGACCTGTTCACCTTCCCCAGGTTTTGAACAGTAGAAAGTGAGCAGATTGGCTCAGATCTTGTTTCAGCATCATCTGTTCCCACAGCTGAAGCTCCCATATGATCAGATCATATAAATTATTTAAGATGCAGAAGCTGTTTAACCGGAGCCTCTGATAAATGTTAAGGCTCCATCTGTTCTGCCAACCTAGAGGACTGTGCATTTCATGGCATCGTCTGTGGTGCTGGATGACATCATAACCATCAGGAACATTCAGGTGTGCCCCAAACTGTTGCTTCATATTTGCTTCACAGTAGTGGAGACTTTACTTCACAGGAATGAAGACCTCACCACATTAGCACCATACACCTGAGCTGCTCTTGGCCCAGCTTCATTCACAGTCAGTCAGTGTTGCCAAGTGCACCTTCAGCATCCTCTGGCAAAAGCTGCACTGGACTGTGTACAGCACTGAGAGAAAACATACATGAGCCAAGAGGTTCTTGTGCAAGAGCAAGAGGAGACAAAAAAATGAAATAGGAAAAAATAGAAATCCAATGGTTTGGGTTCCTGTTGTATACGCTCTGTCTTACTTAAATCGTGTTTTCGATGTAAAATCTTGTGGCTAATCAGTATTTTAGTTATTCTATTAAGAAATGCAGCAGCCTTTTTTTATAGAACAAAACCAAATGAAATGGTACTGTGTACAGGTGATGAGGAGAATAAAAATGGAGTTTGGGAAGTTGAAACTCCTTTCCAAGATTCAGTGCCAGCAGCCTTGACCTCTCGAAGAGCAGAAGCTGAGTTTCTGAAAAGTTCTCTGAAAGAGAATTTTGCTTTGTGACATTAAAGTTCAATATTGACACTGTTTTCTGGTTTCTCCTCAAAACCAAGTAATATATATTCTTTATGTATAGAATATACATTTGTGTATAGAATATATTCTATATTCTTTATCTTATAAAAGAAACAGAGAAATGTTTCCTTAAAATGTGCTTGGCTTCAGCTGTAGGCTTAAGGAGTCGCTCCAAATACCACACCTGCTTAGAAGAAAATTGTGAGCACAGAATTACGAAGTTTAGTCTTGTAGTTGAACATCACAAACTTCTAAAGCTTAATTTTCCAAGCTTCGTTTTCTCCTGTACAGTGTGTTGTAAATGCTATTTTGGAGTCTTTTTCTTAAGGCTGGCTGATTTCCCTTTAGTTAGATACCAGGCGGGATGATAGATAAACTATCTACTGTGTAGCTCTTGTATCATTTTTCTAAACATAATAATTATGTTCTAGCTTTGCATTCTTCTGATACAAAATCAGAACTCTAGGTACTGTGTTCTTGCTTTTTTTACAAGAATAATATATAAAACCTGAATAGGTGTGGTGACAGCTGGGTGGTACCGCCGGGGTTACGGCTTGTTAGAGATTGTGTTAATGGGCTCTGTTCTGGAGAGATTTATAGCTCACAGCTTTTGGAGAGAAGAACAACTAAATAAAGTAGGTTTGTTTTGCCTTTTTTTTTTTTATTATTTTAATTTGAAAAGATTTTTAGACAGATTTCATTTGGCAGACCTGCCTGGCATCATCAAAACCTTGTTTCTAGCGTGTGTGTGATAGCTCAAAAGTGGAATAATGTTGACCACCGTATGGTCCTATATTAGAACTCAGCATTTTGCAGCTATCAAAGATGGGATTGGATGGAGCTGATGTGGCTTTGGTATTGAACCTATGTGGGCATTTACGGACAGCAGCAGCACAGGCAGGGAAGAGGCTGTGGAGAAACCCTGTTTCTCTGTTGCCTGCAGAGTCACCAGTGCGGTGGGCAGCGAGTAGAGTCTATCTTTGTCTCTGAGCCCTGGACTTGGGATGTGCTTGGTTTAGGCTCTGGTGACAGCCCAGGAGTTGTGCACTTCCCCTGCCAACACTGAAGAGTAGCTGAGCCATTCAGCCTGAATCAAAGATTTATCCCAGAGAGAAGAAAGAAATTAAGAGCAGACAGTTAAATCTCTTTTTATGCTTTTTGATTTTATGGGATTTTTTCGTTCTGTGCCACAACTGTGGTTTTCTGAGCTGAATGCTGAAAATAGAACATAAAAGCTCATAAATTTAACATAAGGCAGAAAGGCCACAGAATGAAAAAACACATTTACCTTCCAGGGAATATCTTTTGCCAGTTCACTTGTCTTGATTCAGATCGGGCTCCACTGTCTGAAGCATACACACTCCTCTGTAAATCTTGTTTCCAGAAAGAAGTAGCTGTCACATGGATTTAGTGGCTCTTTGAAGGATATTGCTAACTGGTGAAGGCAAGTGGCCATCCTAATTTTTCTGAATTTTAATGAAACCATCTAGGTTTATGCTACTCTTAAAGAAAGTAAAAGAATGTGGGCTTCTAAGAGCTGTGACCTCTTGTCTCTCTTTTGCCCCTGCACTACTTACCCAAGCCCCATTTCCTGCCTGCCCTTGCCTGCATCTCTTCCCTGTCTCTTTGAAGCTTTGCATCAATTTGGAAAAGGAGACAAATGACTACGTGAAGGTTAGTGGTTCTGTATGACTATGTCAAGGGCTGTGATAGTGTGAGAAGGATTGTTTGTCAGCACGTTACCATGCTCAGGGTCATCAATAAAAAGGAATGTAATTGGCACTCTTCTTTTACAACAGACTAGATTGGGTTTTTTTCCCCTGTTTCTCTAAATGCATAGCTTTGGCCACAGATGCTCTTTATGGGGAGCAACGAGCAGAGAGTTAAACTGGTATATGGTATGTAGGTTACCTAAGCTTAGTGGAATTGCAGAAAAACCAGAATTTGCAGGAGAAGAAATAACAATAGCACACAATATACCAAATTGTGAGACACTAACTGCTGCTGTTGTAGCAAGTGTCCTCCTGCTCCGTGGCCTGCCAGTTGTTTTCTGTGCTGTGGTGGATACCTGCCCAATGTGGGGGAAAAACAGTTGAATGAGCAGACTGAGACAGCAGAGAATTTTTGTGCTTTAGTAGTTTTGTCAGGCCTCTGTTTATTCTAACCTAAGTTTTTAAACTGAAGGAGTAATAAACTTTTTATTAAAACTCATTAGCTGCCCAAAACCATGGTGGTCTTTTATATATTTTTAGAGAGGTCAAGCTTGCTTAAACTCAACATGGCATTATTTTTCTCAAGTAAAGGTGTTTTACTCCCTCTAAAATCATGGGGGAGGTCCTCTTCTCCCTGGTCAGTTCCTGAACCCATCAGTAATTTCCTTCAAGTGGCTGAATTAGTGATAAAATGTTGAGAGTAAAATTTTGTGGACCATAGTAAGTTTCTCATTTCTTCATCAGGCAGGGAAAGCTATGATATCTGCTTACTGCAGTGAGAAGCTGCACAAATAATCTAACAGAATCAAATCAGAATCAAAGCACTTCATTGGTTTATTAATGTGACACAATTAACCAGCATCATGGTTTCGATACTTTTCAGGATGATTTCTTTGTTTCAGAAATCTCTGTGTAGTTCCCTGGTTGCTGTTGAATCTAGTTGATTGGTCATGGTCATCCTCTTTAGCATGGACCGGTTTTGGGCAGGCACCATCTGGGGCAGTTTTGGATACTCTCACTACCATACAAAACTCTGATAAACTACATCTAGGAGTGGTTCTTGGAGCTGCTTTTTCCAGGGCTGATACTCAAATCCCAGACATGGGATTACTTTACCTTCAGGTAACAGACCTGGTCTTACTCACAGCTTAATGTACCAAGCAGGGAGATACAGCAGTGGCTGCACATCTCCCCACTTCTCCCTTCACTTTTCAGCTGCATCCATCTCTGATAAGTGCCCTTTCCACTTGAAAAGGGATAGAGGAGTAGATGAGAAAACACTTGCAGTTTTTGCTTTATTATACTTTACCTTAAGAGGAAATACCATTTTCATGTTAACAAAGAAGAAATATTAGTTCAAACCATAGCTGGTTTCCTCTGGGTAAATAGAGTTTGTCTGCAGTAATTTCAGAGTGATGGATCATACAAGATAAATTTTTGGTATTTTGTTCAGTTCAGTTGGCATAATCTGATAGGCTGCATTTCCAGTAGCTCATTCAGTTTCAAGGCAAAATATTCTGGATATCAGTTTATATTTCTTGCATATTAAAGAATCAGATTTTTTCTTTGCAGGTTAGGGATCTCTTGATAATGTACCTTTTTTTTTTCCTTTTCTCCTCCACATGGAGGATGCAGCAAACTTCTATGTTTGGAGTCATTGCTGATGGGAAGGAAGCATGGTACCTGAATTTTCAGAGTATTGAGGGTAGCAAAAAACTATTCTTTAAGAAATTATTGAGTGTAGGGCTGTCTGGGGTTTCCCAGCAAGGTGCGTGTGTGTGCCTGGTCTGGAGCACGAGCAGTAAACCAGGTACTTGTGAGAGGCACCTTGTGTCTGTGCGTGTGCTGGCTGCACGGGCGTCCTTCAGGCACACGGGAGAAATAAAGCCTTCAATTGAGGTCAAGGAATGTATCACTCAATGTCTGAGAGAGATGGGATGAGCTTCTCTAATGAAGACTTCAGTAGGACCCGCAGGGCAGTTAATCATATTGTTGGCATGATCCCTTTAGCGCCTAATATTCTTAAAACCTCATATTATTCTTAGCGTTTATGCTAGCCAGCTTTCCTATCTTTTTCTTTACATCTTGTAATAAATTCTAGAGGCTAATCTGTGTTCATTTTTATTATTTTAAAAATCATTTTATATTTTGCATTTTTGGATTTCTGTGATCTTTTTTAACAAGCCTGTGCTTCTTTCTAGCTTTTTCCTCAAGTACTTTGTGGTACTTTATGTTCCTTGTAAAAAACTTCTGTTTCATTTTAATTGTTTCAGTGTAAGTACCATCCTTTTAAAGAACAGAGTAAATTTATTTTGAACTGGTAGATACTTCAGTCCTTTTAATTATAATTTTGCAATTAAGTCAGATCTACTTGTAAAGCATAGGCTACTACTGCGCTGTCGTTTTCCTTTATTCTTTCTGATGTAAATACCAGGAGCTGATGCTTTCCCAGTAAATATTAACCCCAAAAATATATGCAAGAGATTTCTGAAATATTGACTCCAATTATTGAGTTTTTAAAGTAATATTTTACAGACAATTAACCATGACTGCCAGTAATTTTTTGTAGTGTTATGTTGTTTTGACTGCATACCTGATGATGTTTTAATAGTTGTCAGCTCTTATGGAAATAAAAGAATTAGAGACGAGGGTGGATTTTTCAACAGCACAAAGGATAATTTGGTGTCTGACTCATATCAGGAGTTAATGCAAGTTGAGTGCCAAACCCTTTTCATGCCTCCAAATATCTCATTCAGAAAGATAACTAGTTAGTTCTCCCACTATAAAACCCAGTAACAGTTATGTGTACATTGAATATTAATTCCTATTTTGGTTTTTTAGCATTTATTCAGTTAAATGTACGCGAATTTGCTGAAGTGAGTGACACTTTTGTGTGTATGTGGTAAGATGTGTCTCTTGTGGGCGTTGGTACAGGGATGATGGGTACAGCAAGTACTGCCTAGGTACTTTTAAAACTCTTATTGGGAATGTCAACTTGAGGAGATGCTGTGGGTAGGCTCCTCTCAGCTAACTCTAGTCCTTCCATAGAAGGCTTAGCATTTTGATAGCTAGGTGTGTCAAAACTGATCAGCTGCAAAATTAGTGTTTGCTTATGTTTTTTTGAAAAGAGTGTTGCCTTAACTTTTTTATAAAAATGGTGTTGTTACAGTTATTTAGCCAAAGGAAGCCTCTGCTGACAGTAAAAGGAAAAGCCAGGCATCAAGCCTTAGCCATAAAGCTCTTATAGATGACCTTGCTTGCTACAATGGAGGTTGTTCTTTGGACTTGGTGATTTTCTTCCTGATGCCTATCAGGGTGTACTGTGTTTTCATTGCTCTCCTTCAGTAATCAGGATCAGCACCTGAGCTGGAATCCCATTTGACCAAGCAGTTAAGTAATTTTTCCTCTCTTAAGCTGTATAACCACTTCTTTTTGTGGAAACGCTGGCT
>NW_008633174.1:21435-32642 GCF_000691845.1 Merops nubicus | reverse complement strand
AGGAATTTCCACTGACTTTGTGTGAGGTCTGCAGGAAAAAAATGATGAACAGCACAAATCCAGACACAACCTCTAACGAATGATATCCCAATGGACAGGTTGATTGCTGGAAAACATTAATCAGATAAATGCTTCTTAGTAGTTTTTTCTTTGGTGTAAAGCCAGAAGATGATACATGTGAGAATAAATGTATGTTTCTTATTGGCCTTCTACAAACCTTGATTTCCTGTTTCTTCAAGTAAGTCTAAGAGAGAAGCAGCAGTGAGCAACCCCACAGCCCTACTGAGGTTGTCCTTGTCCCCAAAACCAGCCATGCATCTTAGAGCAACAAGGTCCAAAATTTAGTTCTTGATGCATCTGCTAGGGTGGATGCTGAAAGCATGTTTGATTTTGCCAACTATGTTTATTGACCTGACAAATCATGTTCCTTTTCCTTACAGTTCTTGCTTTCTAACTGGATTATGCCTTAGATTTTTGTAAGTATTTTAATTGTTTTAGGATTGTTTCCTATCAGCTAATGGTAGAAGGAGTGATGAATATTCTTTTCCTTTTTTTCCTTTCCCCTTGCTGATTTTCATATTGCATGAATTTTGCATACGCACAGTAAGAGAGGTTATTTTTGTGTTGTATGGGTTGCCTCCCCCTCCCCCAGTTGGATTAGTTAGTCTTTTTTTTTTTGAAAGAAAGTTTTAATAATCCATGTTACCCTTTTCTGGACTTCCCCTAGCTTTACTATCCTTTTCTGAAGTGGAGAATAGGATGATGTGCAGTCTCCAAATGGGAGTGCACTATCCCACATGCCATACCTTGCCCAAGGATGCTTTGAGCTTCAGTATTTCCTAATGTTCTGTGTTGCTCTCATCAGATCTGAATCTTCTGTGTTTTCCTACTACTCTTCAAATGACTCCAAGATGGTTTTCTGAGATTTTTACTGATAGTGGAGCATGTTACTATGTATTTATAGTTAAGGTTGTATCTTCTCTAGTTAGAGGAGTTAGACTGCTGCTGGGTGCAAACCTGAGCCCTGGGGAATTTGGTAATGTGCTGCTTCATGTCATCAATAGCTACGTTTTTATCTCTTGGCTTTCTGGATTCTCCAAAGACTATTTTTGAGGTGTAGCTGTTTTTTTCTGAAACTTGTGTTGAGTCTTTCCCACTATTTATTCTGTTGACTTTTATAGCTTCTACCAGTTAAAATATTTGATTAAGTTATGGTTCTTAGTAGAAAAAAAAAGAGAGGAGCAGGCAGAAGAGTGTGTGTCTGTCTGCTTTGGGACAGCACAAGCCTGTAACTCTTTATTCCCATCCAGTCCACTCTAACAGATCTACAGGAAACTAGCATTGCACTTTCTTTCGCTTCTGTTATGCCCACTGCTATTAAATGTATTTTTTGTTCTGATATTGAAAGAAAATAACATTGTTTGCAAAGAGTTCTCCTTACTGTTTAATAAAAATAACTAAGGTTTTTCCTGTACTTTTGTTAGTCTCTGCTGGAGTTAACCTTGCTTTGCTCTCTCTGTAGGGAGTGTCGGAACTGTTCTTGAAAACCTGAAGCATTCAGTGGTGCTGAATGTGTAACCCAGAGACACTTTTTTGCCCCTTTTTATTTCACTGAGGTTGCCATCAAAAGTAGCAAAGCCTGCTCTGTACTTGGTTTAATAAGTCTTTAATGGGGTTGTTCCAGATGCTCTCTTTTCAGAGCCAGGGCAGCAGCTCTGGTATTGTAGAAGCTCTGCTGCAAGACTTGGAGCTGGGAAATGAAAGGGTGGTTGTCTTCCTGGGGAAGGAGTGCTGCCCAAAGCCCAGGGAAAGGTGATAATAAATAGACTCCTTAATCTGTTGGTCACAGGCAAGGGGACTTACGTGTCTTTTTGATTTCTGACATCTGTAGAGATGTCTTCCCTTGATTATATTTAGAATTTTAGGGAGCTTATTGCTATAAAAAATTGAAAGAAGAAACTGCTAGAGAAACAGCCAACACCAGTGTCAAACTGACTTTTGTGTTTCTTGAAGTTCTGTAAGCCATGCAAATCTTTGAAGACCTTGTTAGTAGTATACATGGGCAACTGGGTAGTCCAGGTTAATGATACTTGTCTCTGTTTCTGCAGTAGTGATAAGAAGACTTGGAAGAGTAGCTGAGTTTGTTTCCTTTTTTTCTAGGAAGTTTACTTAGAATCATAGAATCTTTTTGGTTAGAAAAGACCTTAAAGATCATAAGTCCAACTGTAAACTCACCAGACAGGTCACCGCTAAACTGTGTCCCTCAGCACCACATAGACATGTCTCCTAAATCCCTCCAGGGGTGGTATCTCTACCACTTCCCTGGGCAGCCTGTTCCAGTACTTGAGAACACTTTTGGTGAAGAAATTTTTTCTAATGTCCAATATAGACCTCCCCTACTGTAACTTGAGGCTGTTTTCTCTTGTCCTATAGCATGCTCCTTGAGAGATGAGGCCACCCCCCACCTTGCTCCAACTTTCAGGTAAGTTGTAGAGAGCTGTAAGGTCTCTCTTCAGCTTCCTCTTCTTCAGGTTAAACAACCCCAGTTCCTTCAGCTGATCCTCATAGGAGTTGTTCTCTAGAACCTTCACCAGCTTTGTTGTCCTTCTCTGGACACACTCCAGCCCCTCAATGTCCTTCTTGTAGTGAGGAGCCCAAAACGGAACCCAGGATTTCCGTGGTGCAGCCTCACCAGTGCCGAGTACACGAGGATGCTCACTTCCCCACTCCTGATGGCCACGCTATTTCTGATACAGACCAGGATGCTGTTGGCCTTCTTGGCCACCTGGGCACGTGCTGGCTCATGTTCAGGTAGCTGTTGATCAACACCCCCAGGTCCTTTTACTCTAGGCAGATTCCAGCTACTCTTTTCCAAGCCTGCATTATTTCATGACATTGTTGTGGCCCAAGTGCAGGACCCAGCTTGTTGAACGTCATACCATTGGCCTCAGCTCATTAATCCAGCCTGTCCAGAGCCCTCTATAAAGCCAGCCTCTGCCTTCAGGCAGATGGATGCTCCTGGCTAACGTGGGGTCATCTGCAGACTTACTGAGGGTGCTCTCGAGCTCCTCATCCAGGTCATTGTTAATGATATTAAAGAGAATAGGCACCAGCTCTGGCAGACGCAACTTGTGACTGGCCACCAACTGGATTTAACTCCATTCACCACAGCTCTCTGGGCCCAACCATCCAGATCACTTTTTACACAGTGAACTTTTTATTTATTTATTTATTTATTTATTTATTGTTTTTATTCCACTCCTCCTCTTGACCATATAAAGCTTGCTCTAATGGACTTTCCAATTGTATGAAAATGGAGCAGATACTATTTTGGTTGTTATGTACCACTAAATAAACCCAACCCAACTCTGAAATAATCTCTACTAGTAAAGACCTATGCCAAAGCGGTGACTGGAATCTAAGATTCGTTTGGATACTGTAACCCAAAGCAGGAGTCCTTCAGGGCTGTTCAGAAGTTTGAAGGCACAGCCATGTTTTTCCTTAACATTAAAAAACCACCTGTAACTTGCAACACTGCAATTTCATTTCACCATCATCCTCCTTGGGGAATCTGTTCTTCTTTTCCTTTGTCTCCCTTTCTGGTTCTGTCTCTTAGATATGTACTTGGCTACTTACTGTCAAACTACACATTTAAGAGGTGAGAAGTAAACTCTTTAATATCAGCTCCATCATGGAGCTTTTCGCAACTTTGCTGTGCAAGGCCCATCTGTTGACTAGACTGATGGGATGAATGATGGGAGATACCCTCTGAGATGTGTAAAGCTGTTGAAAAATAATTTTTTCCTGTTTTCCTTTATTGTAGTCATAAAAAATAGATCATTAAAACTGTTTTATAAACATGAATGAGCTAGAAAATATTATGACAACGAAAGTTACTAAAGATAGAGAAATGAAATTCTAAGATGAGATTTATCTTCTTACTCTAATTTGTACTCCTGCTGTACTGTAAATGTAATAACCATCAAAATGAAAAATGCAACAGATTGATAATACCATTGAGTTTTAATTAAACCACTGAATTGAAAAGGGCCCAGATGGATAACTGGAAAATGTAGTTATAAACCTGGTATGAAAAATGCTGGATTGGTAGTGATATGTCTTATAAATAAATGCTATGCCAAAAATAACCTCATTTTTAGAACCTCTTCCTAAAATTAATCATTAAAGTTTCTAAAGCAGATGGTTTCTAGATTTGATTTAATTTGGCTGCCAAACACTCATTACCCTAGATCAGGAACTGTGCTTTTAACGAATCCCTGTCCGAGAGTCTCGTCCGGTGCTGTGGTGCCCCAAGAAACAGAGGGGTGGTGCCAAGGTGTGTGAGAGCTCAGATGTGTAAAATCACAGCTCAGCCTGTTTAAATGTGGAAATTGCATTAATTTGGCACAAGGTGTTTAACACAAAACAATTTGACATGAGGTGTTAAACGCTACCAGAGTAAAATTTCATCTCTTTTGTTTTTTTCAAATATACTTTAAATGGAGACTCTTAACTAAAATATAGCTACACACTGAGACCTTTCTTATCAGATTATTCCAGGTAATATTTTTGTCACTAAACAAGCTGGTGTGTGTTCTCATGCGTAGGCGTGTCTGCACAAGTGAGTACAAAACCCCACAAGTTTCTCCAATTTTATCTTCTGATGAAAACAAAACTTTCTTTTCAAGCTATTATCATAGGAATTCTTCATCTTCAAGTTACTTTTTAGATATCTAAAAGTAAAAAAGCACTAGTCAAATTAAATTAGCTGTGATCAAGTCCTAAAATTAGCATAGAAAGTTGTACAAATCAATATCTTGTTACCTTCAAAGCTTGTTATCTGTACCTTCTCATGAATTAATTCTAGAAACTTTATGCTAAATGATGTAAAAATTGATCTAAAGCTTGAAAAAAATCGGTGATCAATAATTTTCTTCTCGTTGGAGAGAAATTTATTAAATTCTATGGGTATTACATTGCCAAATATTCTTACCAAGCTCTGTTCTAATCACTACATTATTCTTGACTGAGAACACATTAGCTGTAAAACTTCATGAAATGAGAAACAGAACGATATAAAGATTTTCTCTGCATATTGTCAGTAATGAGTAGTCCAGGAAAGTGGAACACACTGTCCTTGCCAGTGAAGATGTGTTTGTCTGGTATTGTTTTACACTGAAGCATGGATAACTGTGTTTTGTTTTGTTTTTAAATCAGAAATTATTTTCTGATAAAGGTGGGGCAACTATTTTTTTTTTTCCTAACAGAAAGATTTAACTTGCCTTTTCTGTGCCCAAATATATTTCTTACAACAAAAATATTGGCCAAGAATGATGAGATATGGTGTATCATTCAGAGAAGGGCTTGAAAAAGTAACTTTTGCTTCCTTGGCTTTTACTGTAGTGATCACTGGCAGGGTTTTAGCAGGGTGTTAGTGATGACTGAAGGGACATCTCTTTGGGCTGAGTCATCTGTTTCAGATATTGCACAGGCAGTGCTTTGGCAAGCTGTTTTTTAAACTATTTAGTTTTGTTTTCTGGCGCTGTGGCTGCAGCCGTCTGTTCTTCTTACAGCTGTTTAGACCTGGGACGTTGTTCCTGTGCTGATCAGCAGAGGTGTGCTGTGGTCCAAATTAGATTGTCTTCAGGAAACCCAGACCAGAGAGCAGGTCCCCATGTGCGTGCTCCAAGGAAGATCCCCCGTTGTGTTAGTTACTGTTTTCTTCCCTTGCTTTGCTGGCTGCCAGAGGTTTCTCCTGTCACGCTCTCTGCCCTCTTGCCTTTCTTCCCCTCTCCTGTTTGGTATTATTTTTCAACTGTCTGGGCATACTTAGGCTTCTGTATGGATGTCACCCAAAGTGAAAAATAGGAGTTGTTGATATTCATGTAAGTCACTTCCCTACTACTTCAGCCTATTTTGATGATTCAGGAGAGCCTACATGTTTAGTAAATTGAATAGCAAACACTTGCTATTGATGAGACAGGAAAAATACGATCTCTGGAAAAACTGAAAAGCATCTGGTTTGTGCTGAATAAGAAATAATTGAAGCTGACTGAATTGTCAGAAAATACTAGTTAATAAATTGTGAGTGATGTGTAGTGCTATTGTAATAAAGAAAATATATTTTTTCTGTATTCTAAGTCATTCAATACACAGAAATGTAAAGTTAGCATTTAAAGCACACACATTTCAAAACCCAATATGATACCGTGCTCACACATATATGTATTTGTAAACTATCATTATTATATACCCTTAGAAGAGTTCACATATTCTTCAGGGAAATCATGTGCAATGGTGTAATGTAAAGTTTCCCTGAATCTCATGTGTTTTTAGTTAAAGTAGAGCAGCGCTGTGAATTGAAATACTGCTGATTTCTTTGAGGAAATCTAAGCCCAGATAGCACTTGTTATCGCTGTGTCAAATTTCGAGCAGTTACACTGAAATTGTTCCAAGAAGTGTGCCTCTTTTTTGTGTCAGGGTTTCTAATGGATTTGCATTAGCAGAAATGAAGAGGCAAAATTTACATTCTTTATTACCACAATCAGTCTTATAAAGTAAAATGTTGTCATCTTTTAGCAGTTTTGTACTCAAAACTTCCCTGGTCAGGCAGAGCGGGGTGCCCAGTGTGTGGTAAAACTGTTGTCTTGGGGAAGTCTTCACTGGCATTTCCCAAAAATGCCTTTCATGACCCAAAAGCATTTCAGTACTCAGGAACTGAAAGCTATACACTTACATATTTCAGAAAATTTGCACTACCTTTATTCCATAAAGCAAACAAAATCTATGCTTAAGGTGCAATGACTTTAAAAATGTTTCATTAAAATCCTAGTTTTCTAGCAGCCCAGTCTCACAAACATATTTTTAAAAGAGAGAGGCTCCCCAGTTGTTTGGTGCAGCTATGTGAGTAGGAGGTAGGCTACAAAATCCAGTAAGTGTTCCACTCCAACAGATACCAGATACCCCTGTCTGCAGATGAAATAGTTTCTAAGGGTAGATCTGAGGTGACAGCTATTCCTTTTGTAACTTCAAATGAGTAAAGTTCCCCTGTGGTTAAAGTGCACGTATAACATGCATTATACAGAAATTGCAAATTGTTAGGTGGAAACTTCTCAGACTCCTCCCCATTCGAAACTGACGTCTATGGTGAATGAATTATTTTTTCCAAGGCCACAGTTTTACGTTAAGCTGAGCCAAAAGTTTGACAAGATGTATTAAAAAACCACCCACAATCCTAATTACCCTATAATTCAAAGAATGTTACAGAAAGTCTTTTCAGTTTTAGACTCTCATGTGTTTGCCCATCCCAGTGCAGGTTCATGGATCCATCCTCATACCCTTGCCCTTGTTAAATTGTGCAAACTTGGCTTTGAAGTACATTTTTAGGGGAAGAGGGTTGTTAGAGCTTGGCAATCTAAATAATGTTTACCTATTTACTGCTGATAGTGTAATATGTTCATCTATTACAGTGAAAACATAATTTTTTCATGTATATTGTATGAGCCTTTCTTCTTAGTGTGGGAGCACATCTCCCCTCCTGCCTTGCTGGGGGTGGGTGCCGGGGTGTTTTGGGCTCTGCTGGTCCCCGCTGTACTGCTGTGTGCTTCAGGAGGTTGGTGTTATGCCCACCTTCTGGGAGTTGTTTTTGCTGGGAGGAATGAGGGAGAGAAGGCCTCTGTGTATCTACCCACCTCCAATGCCAGCACATCTCTCTGTTCTCAGGGGCTTGTCATAGGGTGGTTGGGTGGAGATGTCCATCTCCCACATGCCTCTGCACATGGTGTAGGAGAGGAGCCTCTGTTCCTGGAAGAACTGAATAAAATGTGCCTGTCTCACTGTATTGTCATACTGGCCTCATGAAGCATTCTGTGAAACTTGACTGATACCTCCTGCATAATACTGATGTGGAAGTATTGTTTGCCTTTTCCACATCTTCGGTACTGCTAAATCTGAATCTACTCATGGCATGCTCTCAGCTGGTGGAATAATTTGGAGTTAATGGGTAGTAAAATTTAGTCTCTATTTTTTTTTCACTTTCAGGAGAGTAGTGTGTGCTTCTGAGTAATGGAGAGGTTTTTCAATACAAATACTACTGTGTTACAAGCTCTTGTAAAATTGTTTTATTGTGAGTGTGAGAAAGTGATGGAGATGGCTACAGCAGGGTGCAGCCTGCTGGGGTGCAGTTTCTTTTTATATAATATGCAGTTAAGCAATTTTGCAGGAATTTTTTCATGAAAGCACATACTATCATTTCTATCTCTGTTTCCATGACATTAAAACCCAGGAAATAAAGTCAGGCATTTAGTCCTCCATACTTCAGAGATGTGTGAACTGTCTGTTGAACCACTGCCTGTAGGGTGTGAGTTGCTTTCAGGAGGAGTAAAAGAACTGTGGACCTCTGAGTCTCATATGTTACTGTTTTACCTATGATCTTCTAAAGCTATTGCAATTTGTTAATTCATTTATAAAGCAGCTGCTCTGTCTGAAATTTTCTTGACAACCTATCTAGTGAAAGATAAAATCAAATAGAGAGTAACTATACAGTGAAGTACTGGAAACTTTTATATACAGTAAAATTGGCAGATAAAAGTGGCGGTAGGCTTAATAAAAAGCACTTGATGAAAAGCAACATGTAGTCCATGATAGATATGAGGGAAACAGATAAAAAAAAATAGCTTGTAAAATAGTGTAAAGAGGGCTTTTGTGTGCTTTGTAAGGAACCACTGGGCTTTGTGAGCTTCGAGGCACCTAATGACCTTCCTCAACACTTCAGATGAAGGGAATGGCTTTGGGCTAGACACAGCTCCATAATGTAGTTGTCCAAAGGCCAGTCCCCCATTCTGGGATGCACTTACCCCACAATGAAGACTTTCTTCCAGCTGTGGGGCTGATGGTGCACTCTCCACAGACGTCAGTAGGTCTACAAGGTGCCGCCATGGAGTGAGTAGCTGCCTGTGGTGTCCTGGTTGTAGGACCAGAGCAGTCCTGCAGCAGCAGGGGACTGTGATTGTTATTGTGCTGTAGCAGCTGGTTTAAGCTCCTGTGAACTCTTGCTGCATGGGAGGGCTTGTGCTTGTCCAAGTATGGTGGCGTGTACAAGTATGTGATCTTACCTGTTGTCTGAACACAACAGGGCAGAGCATGGAGGATCCTGGAGGTTCCACCCTTCGTGGAAAGGGAAGCTTTGAACAGAGGTGTGTATTTGTAGTATATGCAGAGCATTTCTTTAGAGAAATTGCAGTTCTCGGGCATTGCAAAATAATTGCAAAAATGGCTTTTTTAAGAATGGAGTAATATAGCGAGAGAAAATGATTTGTATTTTATGCAAAATTTTGATCAAAGTGTGATGTGGCAAAGTATTTGTACTAATTCTCCATCTGTAGCAAACTTTTATAAACAGTGCCCCATCTGTTTCAAATTGCTGCTTTGCTTCTGCATATATAAATTCAGTGTTTTGCATAATGCAATTTGTTAAAGAAATGCACCTGACTTTTTTTTCCCTCTGCACTGTAATGTTTCATGGAGTGTGTTAATAAATGGCATTTGGTTACTTTTTGCTGAACATTCAGGTTTTGAGAAAGAAGGCAATCATGTTGAATAGAAGAAACTGTGCTTCAGCTTGAGGCCAACGACAGACATGCCTAACTGCCTGAAGGGAAGCAATGTTGGGTCATGGTGTTAGCATGAGAAGCCATAACTATATTTGTTGAATTTGAAGTCAGAAGTCTTTAACTCAAAATCCAGGTTATCTCACCTAATATACTAAAACCACATGGAGAATCTTACTCATCTTCAGTCTTTTTTCCATCTTCTTTTTGGCTCCCTCCCATCAGCATCGTCATAATTTTGCTCTGTTTAGTTCTCACATTATTCTGGTTTATCTCCCGTCTCCATATCTGCAGCTAAAATATCTAAAGGTTTTTAGCAATGTTTTTATGAGCCTGTTTTTGCACTGTAGCAGTTTGGTTTTCAAAATCTTCGAGGAGTCATATGCACACCAGACGATCACTTAACTCATTTTCATTTTGTCTTTTAGTCACTACCATAATGAAAGCTTTAGAAAATGCCTCACCAGCAAGATAAGCCATCAAGTCCAGAGATGTAAACAGATTACAATTTTACCCACTGTCAGCTTTGCCCACTCTACCAACATGCTATTTTTGCACCCGACTTTGGAAATCATTTAGTTGATTGATATAGCAATAAAAGGACATTTAATAGCAACCAAGATAAAAAGCTTTGCCTAACACTCTTCGTTGTGTAATAATGATCCTCAAAACATTCAAGACCTCCTTAAATGATGAAAGTGTAATACATAAAAATGCTGTCTGACAAAACTCTCCACACTTTGAAAATTGCTTCTAGGGTGAGAGGACCAATTAGAGAAAGAAAAGTTCTTATTTCCGCTTGCGACACCTGTCATTGCAAGAGGATTTGGAGTTGAGTGAAATAGGAGGAAAACGAACGTAAAGCCTATCAACCCTTTTTGGGGATTGACTTGTTTCTTCCTCCATGGTGTTAGTTTTATTGCTTTTTTTTTGGTTAAAAAGTGCTTTGCTGGTCATTTCTTGCATTCAGAAGAGTTTAAACAGCAGTCAAAATAGGGTAGTTTGTAAAAATTTTCTGATCTCTTGATTTTGTTATAACTATAAATTTAGTTGAAGATGGCAACTATTACTTTGCTATAAATATTTCCAAGGAATTCCTTTCTCAAGCTAGATGACTGATGTATGTTGTAAATTCAGTCCGAGTTTACTCTTTCAGAAATTACATCCTCCATAGCCAAGAGCATTTTTTTTCCCCTTAGGAATTTGTTCCCTTTGGAAAGGAGAACCCCTCATACCTGTATTCTTTACCTGAGTGGGAGAGGAGAGGACCTTTGCTTGTGTTCACTTCCACCAAAGCCAGTGAGAAACTTGAGTGTTAGTGTGTATAGCACTACTCCTGCTTACTTGGATTGCACAAGGAGTGTGCACAGTGTTAGTAATGGCAAGGGGGAAGTATAATGAGGCTGGAAAGCATGTTACGTACTTTTATTCAGCTCAGTGAAGTGGGCATAGGAAAAGAGAAAGATGTGGATGGCTGATGTGGAGGTAGGCAGGGAGGTCTTCAGTCTGAGGCAGTCAGCAGCTGCAGCCATGGGCACACAGGGCCCTTTTCCCTGGCTCTTCAGTTGAGGTGAGATATTGGTACTGAAGCATACTTCA
>NW_008633174.1:0-21404 GCF_000691845.1 Merops nubicus | reverse complement strand
GGAAAGAGTCAGGAGTTGCTGTATATGTCTTCTGAACACTTTACAGAGTGTGCAAAAATACTGAATGTAGGGCTTAAGAGATTATACATATGAAGGAGAAAAGAATCAATTTAAGCTGGTGAGTCAAGGATTTTGCTATTCTGCTGCACCCACTTGATTTCTCTTCTTGTTATATTTCTTGCAAGATCGGGATAGTAATGTTTAGAAATACTTGATTTTTAGTGTAGTTTTTTTGATTGGTAAAGAGAGACTGTGAATAGCACTGCCAGGGCAGGACTATGGATGAAATCTGTGCTGTTTAATGTGAGACTTAATATTTGGTGCGGATGGATGAAGGAGAGATGGTAGAGGTGAAAATCGCATTTGAAGCCTACATTCAAGGTGATCTGATAGTTTGGTTTCTGCTGAGGAAAGTGTTTACAGGAGAAGGCATGTGCATGCTTTTCCTTTTCTATTTTAACCTGATTTACCACCTTGTACTGAATTAAGTCTTTTCCCATCTATCTCTGTGAACCTTGCCAGTTTTTAACATTCTGTGGCTCAATAGACTGTTTCAGCATCTATTTCTCAGGGATAGTTAGAGGCTTAAAAACATTTCAAGTAATTAATGGGATATGCCTCCTTACAAGTAGGGATTTATATGCTTAATGCCTACAAAATATTTTTTAAAATACTGCACTAAATTAGGAGTGAGTTAAAGGTACAGATTCCTACTGAGACAGCTGGAAAATTCAGGGGTATTCAGGACTAGCTTTAACCTCACCTATGTCCCTATTGGTGAAAGAGGAACTTCCCTGGGGAGAGGGTCCACGTATGGGCCATGACCTGGGTGCTTCTAGTTTGTTGCTGGAGAAACATATTACTTTTCATTAATGGGAGAGGGCTCATCTCTTTAGGGCCCTTCGTGACCAGTCAATGTATGTGAGTACCCACCCCATCCTCTTAGCACCACTGTTTTGCTCTTGCAGAAATATCACAAGTTTCTATTCTGGATTTGATTTGTCTTTATGTCCTGACACATTGCCAATAAAAATTAGTTACATGCGATTCCTCCTCCATATTTATCTGCACTTTTACATAGGCCAGAAAATATGTAGAATAAATACTGTGAAATTGCAGAGTAGCAGTAGAATGCAAATTCCTGAATATCAGTGAGGACATTTAAATGTAATATTTTGCCTTTTGAAAACACTAGTTCATTTTGGTTCCTACACTAGCCACTAATATGAGGCGATCAAGTGATTTCCATTTCACAGGGAACATGTTATATGCCTAAATGCAGGCTTGAAAAAACCCTTGCCTTTGAACTTACATTGGCGGAATTGAGTATCAAACCAGAAGGAAAATGCCTGAGGTGTTAATGTTTAATTGACATTGAGTCATACTGTTGGCATAGAATTTTCTTTTTTTATCCTAAAAATATAGAACAAATATAGCTAAGCGTTGCAGTGACTTTCACTGTCATTAACTCGGGTTGCATAGTATTCTGTTTGGGGATGAAGTAGGGCTGTGGTTTGGAACTGGGACTAGTCATTTAAAAAAAAAAAAAAAAGAAAGTACCTTATCTGCCAGTAAAATGTCTGCCATACAGAATTACCTGATGCATGATGTCTGAAGTGTGTATCCTCTTCCTAGACCTCATCATATATATAAGTTGGTAATTTATTAGTGCTAAAATATTTTAATCATTAACTAGCATTATAATTTGCTGCAGTTCATAATTGGCAAGTGTTGTAATTAACAACACAACAGTGATTGTTCCACGTGCCAGTGCCAAGTGTACAGCCTTGCCGGGCTTACTAGCTAGCACACATAAATTGGCAAACACAGGCAATGCTGTTTTATTCGTGAAAGTCTTTGCTTTATTTTTGTTTTCAGACAAGTAGAAATATTTGATATTAATGGCTATTCTGTGTACTGCAAACTGCAGTAAATTGCTGTTCTGCAAAACTAAGGTGCCCAGTCTTGGGTGTCCAGCAGGGCTAAAAAGATGAAGCATCACTGCCTTGAGCTAAGCAGCCTTGATCTAAGATGACTCCAATATTCTTTTCAAAGATCAGAAATAAAAATCAGCAAACATATAATTTAAAAAGAAGTGGTTCCCCATCCTTCTGTACCCATCTGTGCTACCCCTCAAGGAGCCACCAGGCTGAGCAGTTCAGACTGGTGCTCCAGGAGAGTAGTGAGCACTGCTGAACGGGTAGAACAGTGGGGAAAAAAAAACCACTTGGCAATTTGTGAATTAACACTGGAAATGGGAAATTGTTGTCACCGGAAAACAGGATTAGCAGAGGAAGGATTTCTCCAAGCCTCGGGAGGAAAGCTATCACAGTGAATATTGACACCAGAAGAAACACGAATATTCTGTGCTATTAAGCATACTTAGGAGAGGAGTTCACTGCCAGTCATGGGTTAGTGTGATGATATTTCTCTTACATAACTCATAGGAACAATCAGAGGAAGCTGATTGGTATTAAAGTGAGCCCTTTGCCACTTGGCCTCGCTGGTGATCCTCCTCCTTGGTTCCCACTGGCAGCTGGTGGCAGTGACCCTCTCCTGGCTACGTGCACCCGTTGCCTGTACCTGCTGTCCCAAACTGCTGGTGTAAGGTCTTCTCTGGTGTAAATACCCCCACAGAACCTTGCTGCTTTCTATACTTGGGGTAGTGCCTGGAGAAAGAGGCTGTTTGCTTCAGATAATATCAGCTGGCGTATTCCTGATCTTCCTGTTCTTCCTGTACAGATGATTTTCTTAGCTCTGTGTTTGCTAAGAAAATGTAAGATATCTTCCTTAGAACTGTTTTTTTTGAAGTTAGTTTCTCTGCAGGTTTTGCATGGCATATCAAATACTGAGTCTCATTCAGTGGAACTGCAAAATGCTGAAATAGATGAGAAAATGGTGTAAGGAATAGTGGAACTTTGTCTACATCATTTGGAAACAGCTGTGTAAACAGCCATCTGGTCTGGATTGACTTGCTAAAGATATATTTCTCAAAATTCAACATTTTTTAGAGCACTACAATATTTGGTTAAATGTAAGATGTTAAACCAAAAGGCACTCTTAAGGGGGAGCAAGTGGGACTAAAACAGTGGCAGTGATGAGATGTTCTCGCAGTGATTACTCAGGTTCTCAGGGGAAACTGTGGGGAAACTGTGAAATGGGAAATAAATCACATTGTGGCACCCATCAGCGTGCTATGTATTACTTTTCTTAAGTAGGTCTTGGGGTAAAGAGCATGCTGAAGCCTGAAAGGCTCTTGTCTGGGCAAGGAAAGAAAAGGAACACTTTTAGGATGACAATAGAGAGAGAATGACAGAATGGGAAAGAGAATAATTTGTTTTACCAGCTTGAGGTGGAGGTATTCTCAAAATGTATAAAAGAGCAGGATAAGATGCATGTATATAGAAACCACTCGTAGAGACTTCTTATTGTTTTTACCTTCCAATCTTCATGTTAATACCTTTGGGTGAAAGAACAAATAATTATTTGTGTTGCGGAGAAATGGTTTTTAGGCTCATTTTAATAGGAAGTGTCACAGCGTTGTGAAAGACAAAGAATTAGAGGTGTTGTGTTAACAGGCTTGGGAAGCAGAGGCAATAACCCAGAGAGCTATTTTGAGAGTGGGTGATTACATCCAGGAGGAGAAAAAGGCTGCACAATTCCTTCCCCAAAGAGGTGAATGCTGGGGGAGCTAGAAAGAGCCTGAGGATCAGCTCATCCTGCAACTTCTAACACCTGCTCATTGTTTTAACTCAAGTATTCATGAAAATAGATTGTAAAATGAATGCAGTTTGTTTTAATTTTGTATTTTGGAATAATTGTGGTAGACTAGTGGGCTCCCTTTTGGTTATAAGCTCTCATCATTTTCACCAATAAAAATTACTTCATATTGTTCCCTTGGGATTTTAATTGCATTTAGATATGATTGGCCCTAATAAACTTCTACAGTCTGTGATAATTATAATCAAATATGATATCCATATAAAAGCCTAAAATTATGCTGAAGCAAATACATTCTTGATCATTAATTAGTGAACTATCAAAGGCATTGCAGATTATAGTAGTTTTCTGCTTTTTAGAATGAAGCCTGACCATTGCAGCCTTGACTATGTGTAGTAAATTTATTCTTCAGTTATTCTTGCATCAGTAAATGCATCTGAATGTGCCTTTATACACATCCTTTGTGCTACATAGATATTCTCGGTTTCTTTTCATATGTGAAAATATCATCAGTAAAGGCATTTGGAGGTTTAAATAAGACTGTAACACTGTAGGGTGCTTAACAAAATAGATAAATGGATGTGGCTGTGGGCCTTGAAAGGTAAAATACTGAGCAGCAGTTCATATACCACTGTGTGTAAGGGCAGTGGAAGAAGTTTGGCATAAGCAGCACTTGTAGACACCATTGACACCATTTTTGGAGAAGTTTTGTGAAGAGGAGTTAATGTTTGGTGGTAGATTGTGCTATGTTTGAATGGCAACATAGGGAAATGAATCAATGAGGAGAGAAGGAAAAATTAAGCAGACTCTGTTTTTGGCAGACAGTAGTGAAATCAAAACTAGTCTCTGACTCCGTGCTGGGCCACTGTGTTTGATAGCTTGGGTTGCCTCCTCGAAGCATAAGGTCAAAGACAGCTGTGGACACTTTGGTACCAATCTAAGTTCTGCCAACCTTGGGTTTTTGTAGTGAAGTGCAAGTTGAAAAGCACGATATGCTTCCTGTTTCTGCAATCCTTGGAGAATGAGTAGACCTACAAAAAGCAAATCCAAAATGTTAACAAGGACAGGTGGGCTCATCTGTCAAAGTCTTGTGAGATGCTGCCATCAAAACTGTTGCAAGCACAGCTTTATTTACAAAGAGTGCCAACCAGAACTAAAGATCGGGAGCATCATTACCACCAAATTATCTTCATCGAATGACAGATGACTCTCTTGTGTGTGGTATCAATGTGACATTTTTGTCTTACAATAAGTTCCTCTCTAGTTAACGGGCATCACATCTGTCTTTGAGTTGCAGGAAGATCTTTGATTCCTAAATCCTATAATGTGGATTTAGGTCCCAGTTTTCCTTTTATTGATTAAAAAGTTAAATTTAATTGCTTACACCATCTCTCTTTCTATTTCACTCATTTTATCAGTGAAATACAGGCCCACATCTCTGACTTCAAACAGTTACATTTGCATAATCAGCACATTTACCATTCTCCCTCACAGTTTACTTGTTGGTTGAGCTTGCCTGCCTGCCACGTGATGAGGCCACAACGGCAAGCCACTCCTTAGTGATAATTTACATTGTTATTGTAATATGGATTAGGCTTCAGCTGGAAGCGAGTCTGAGTCAATACTGGCTTCTTTCCTGTGACATCTTAAATTATTTAACAGGCTGATATCCATTTGGAAATTCAAAGACATTGCTTAAAATGTCTCTTGGCACACTGAGGTTCATCAATGAAACTCAGCAATTGGATTGACATCCAAAATGCAGGACAGAGATAAATGAGGAACAAAGTAGGGAATGTAGACTCTGTCTGCTCACCTTGAATTGATGCTGGCATAATGGAGACCAGAATTCGGCCCTCTGTCTTCTCCTTTGGAAGGTGTTGGCCATGGGTACTTCTGTCGAGTGACTGCAGGTCCTGGCACTCATAACCCCTGAGTGGAGAACCTGGGTGTAGTAGGGGGAGATATTTGATTGCCTTGGAAAAACATTTTTCTCCTTGAGCTAGCAAACGCATATCTAAAAGTAGACTAGAAGAAATTAATGTATTCTCCTGCCTGCCCAACCAAATTGTCTGTGGCTTGAATTCTCTAAAGTGAGGAAATACGAAGGATTTTACAGGAAGTAGCAGCTGTTCTTCCTCCCTGGGGCAAAGGGTGTGCACTGTGATAGTAAAACCTCCTGGCTTATTAGTGTGATTGGCACCCAGTGACTTGTTCCAAGGGTCTGCTGTGGAATGCTGTAATCCTTGTGGGTCAGATGATGCGTCCTGTTGTTACAGCCCTGCACCATTTATGCATATAACTGATGCTGAATTAATATTTTAATGTAGCTTATATAAGCAGTTCCATTATAATGGCATGATTTAGGAGTTGTTTTTTTTTTTTTAAGGTGGCCATAAAAAGGTATTTTTGAGCCTCACTGAAGTTTTGATGGAGAAAATCTGTTTGCCCATAAATTATGTATGTAAAAAAATCCTACAGACTTGTTATGGATGAGTTTATTCACATATGAAACTTGGAAAGGGCTTTAGGTACAGTCTTAATCAAAGGAAGAGTTTATGAAATAAACTTTGGTTCATTGGTGTTTAAAAAAAATAAAATTGACTTCTATCAGAAGTATTTTTGTCATCCATAGTGTTCTTCAGTTATTACATGTGAAATGAAAATAATTATTTGAAAAGGTGGAGGTCTGTTGCAATACCCAAGATTTGAACTTTGCAGTCTGAGAGCTGTAGTGAACTTGTTTTTCCAAGGCATTGCAGTACCTAAGAAATGTGAGGAGTCTTTCTGAGTGGGCTGAGGCAAACCATCTTTATTTCTACTTACACAAATGTCTGAAGCTGATACACTCCCAAGACTGAACTATTTGAATAGGTTGCATTACAACAGGCACTTGTGTTTTTACCAGTGTTCTGGTAGAGTGCTCTGCTCGGTCTGGTTTGGGAGAACGTGATTCTCTGTCTTGTTTCATTGCAGTAGTGACAGGACTTGAGGCTCCAGTTGCAGGAATGAAAACCCATGGGTCTGTGTGAACTGGGAAAGAGTCCATCTCTCAGAGGAGTCAAAGTGAGGCTGTCTTAAGGTAAATTTTTCTCTCCTTGTTCTTGGGCAAGGAGGAAGCACACTTTAGAGATAGGTATAGCCAATTAACTGCTGTTAGTATAACCGAAATCCTCAGAGTCTAGTCGTTATTAATCCATGTCTAATTGCTACAGGAGAAGAAAGAAGAGTGGTGCAGTTAAAGTTACACACGCAGTTCTCAGTTTGCACACCTGTGCTGATGTTACTCTCACTTTGCTCCTCTGTGTCTTAAGGTTGGTGGTTTCATCCTGCTGGTGGTTTGTCAGCACCTGGAGTCTTTTACCAGGAGGAATAGGATGTTCGTGTTGATGGTTTCTTCGTCCTCACTCTAGGTTCTACGTGGGGTCACATTTATTTCCTACTGGTTTTATGCCTTTCTCCTTCTTCATTGGCTCATGTGTCATTTTATTTATTTATTTAACTCCTCTAACCATTTTTGTCCAGGTGCAGATGTACATGTCTCTGACCACTAGTGAGTTAGCACTAACAGTGGGGTCTTCAGAGGAAGCCTGACCCACAATATGTGCCATTCCCTGCTTCTGCTCCTCTTGAGTCACTGTCCCTGGAGGTATTTAGAAGTGTAGAAACAGTGCTTGGTGACACAGTTTAGTGGTGGATTTAGCAGTGCTGGGTTAATGGTTGGACTCAATGATCTTAAAGATCTTTTCCAACCTAAATGATTCTATGATTTTATACTACATGCTTGGCATGCATATGCCAGACAAGCCATCTAAGGTGGTGACCTGCTAGATGCAGAAGAACTTATCAGGAATGTGGTAATCAGTACCCTTGGCCATAGAGAGTGGAGCTGGTGCTGAGTGGTGATGAGGTAGTTGAAGATCCCCAGGGAAGTGAGGAAGGAAAGTAGTGGATTAAAGGTCTTCCCCTGATCTTGGGAGCGTGGACTTTAACTTGTTCAGGGGATGCTGGTTCTGTAGAAAGCAATCATGAAGTGCACAAAAGATGCAGGGAAATGTGGTCCAGAAAAAATTACTGAAAAGGATGCTGTTGGAGAAACTTGGCTGAGCAGTACATGGACTGTTCTATTTTTGTGTTGCTGCAGTTTGATGCGAGGCTGCCTGGGTGCATGGTGGGAAGCTTCTGCTGCCTTGGTCTGGTGGAATCCATTTGCATGTAGAAATCAATAAGGCTATCACATGAATATGTTGTGTGGTCACACTTCTGTCATTACCAGGGGAAATTCTTTGGGCAGCAATTGTTGTGACCAGAGAAATTTAGATAAATGGAAATATTGTCTGAGTAATCATTAATAATGTGTATTTTCATGTGTAAAAATTAATATAGGAAAGGATTTAGTTTCTTAGTTTGCCTGTCAAGATTGTTTTATTAGTTTATGTTGGAACACATGGGGGAATGGGAAGATGGTGCAGTGAAGTGGTGTGGGAGGAGTGATGGCACAATAAACCTGACTGATCTAGCCGATGGAGCTGTTGGAGACCTGTAAGTAGAGGAATCTATGTCAAACTTGCCCACATGACCTTCTTAGTGACTAAGCTTGGAGGCCTGCGAGATGTTTTCCTCTCCTTTATTCTTAAAGGACGTAAAGTAGAAACAGTTTAAATTTAGCATACTGGTTTTAGTGTAAGAAAGAGTTTTTTAAAAACATGTCCTGAGAACAGTAAGTATTCTTTAAAGAAATCAGAATTTTTTTGTTTTGCTTTAGAAACACTTGATGATTATGCACATTATTAACCCTATATATGCACTCTATTTATACTTTTTGCAACCCACTTGCTATATCTGCATTAGTATCAAGATTTGATGCAAACTAAAAATCTTTCTTCATCATCTGAGAAAGAACTTGAGTCATTTGAGGTCAATTTTCAAAGATCAGGAATATCTTGAATTTCTAAACTTCAGACAGGACAGACTATAAAAGTTTTTAACATGTAATTAATATGGATTAAATTTTCTCTAGCTCCCTTTTCTTCATTGATTTTTGCCATTTGACCAGTCATTTCTATTTGTATATATAAAATATATGGCTTGCTGTTAAAAGGATCTCAAATCAAATTGGCTTTATTTACTTCAGAATGTTCTGAATAATGTTTATTATGGGAATCGTAAAAAAGGAATAGACATTTCTTAATAGAAGACTATTTCCAAGTGGTTTGATTGAATTAAAGAATGCCCACTGGAATTAAAACTCAATTAAGAGCAGCTATTTGAGTTTCCTTAGTGGAAGAACCGATTTTTCTTATTTCACAGAACTACCAGTCTGATTTATCTACAGCTGAGTGTCGTCCATCAGTTGAAGGTGTAGACAGATTTATTAGCGCTGTAGTTTGTGGATGGATGCATCAACTTTGCTGTGAACTTTGTAATTCCTTAAACTTGCCTGGGGAGAAGACTGAGAGGTGGAGTTCCTGCTGGAAGAGGCCAGGTAGCCCACTCTGTTTCTCAAAAAAGCTCCTTCTGTAGCAGTTTGTCGTTTTCTTATGGTGGTACTGAACCTCTGTGTACTGGTTAATGAACCAGCTGGGACATGCTAATGAGCTGGTTCATACAGAAACAGCTTACTCATATGAAAGAAGTAAAACTAAAAGCTCTTTGAAATCTGTGGTTCAGGAGTATTAGCTAAGTGGTTTTATTCTCCTGTCCCTGCAAATCATTCCTTTTTTTACCTGCCTGAATTACTGTCGGGGGATTTGGAGTAATTAGGTGGGCAGATTTCAGTGTCCTGTCCATTGCCTCTCTTCATGTCATCTTTAAAAGTATCCACAGCCTCCATTGTGACCTACAAGTCACTGGAAGTGTCTCCTCAGACAAGAGTTGGGAGCTGGCTCCAGTGTTTCAGAAGCCATGGTATAGCAATCATGACATTTTACATATGCTTCTGTTGCATTGGGTACAGACTGAATGAAAAAAACCTGATTAATTCCAAAATGTGAGCGAAACGGGATAATTTGGACATAAATATCTCACAGCATGAATATATATGTGTGTGTGTATATATTTGACAGCAAAGTTATGCACGTTCACACACAAATTCTTTTCCTTTTATTAAATAATTTATCATTTTTCTTAATTGGATGTGTCTGAAAATGTGAAGCAGAAAGGAGCACTTGGCTTATTTTTTCTCCCATGCAGGTATTGCTGAGCTTGAGCATGCAGGTGTTGAAAGGTTACTTTGATACTGTCTCCTTTCAGTAACGCCCCATCAGGACTTGGGACTCATCTGCTCCTTTGATGAAACACTTAGGGCAGCAGCATCTTCTGTCAATATTTAGTAAGTTGGGGAATTTCAGATACTATCATGATGAACCTAAATTGAACTGAAAGCAGCTTGAGGGAGGAATGCCTTTTTATCTTCTTGAATCGTGTTTGAAGTTGTGATCGTTCTTTGAAGCATATTTAAATTAATAACCACTGCATTTTCTTGACAATACTGGTGGAGATAATGTGGGATTTCCATTATTCTGGCCTGGTTTTCGATCATTTCCCTATTACAGTGAGGTTGATGAATGAACATCGCCAAGAAATGATATTTTAAAACATTAATTTTTGCCATATTGGTGAAACAGTGGAACAGAGATGATTACCAGTGCTGATGTTTAATTTAAAGCTGTCTCCAAATTTGTACTTGACCTCTTTATATCAAGGTGAACTTGAGGAGTGCTTAGTTTATGCAGGTTTCCCAGGCAGTCATGACAATAGTTTAAATGTCAGATTTATTTTGCAGAATAAATGATCATTTTTTATGTTCACTAGGACCTCCCAGGGCTACAAAACAGAACTCTTTCCAGTTGAATCTTCATGCAAATATCATTATTTGTAGTGTAAAACATTACAGCAGCTAGGTACTCTTGTGTAAATTAGTAGCACTGTTTATAAATATCTCTGCAATTGGAATCAGCAGAAGTGCCAGATGTGTAATTACGTTAGCACAGATATTCTACAGAAAGCTGCTTCTGTGAAACAGAAACAAGCCTGATGTGAAAGTCTTTGCTTTTGAGAGCATGCATGCTATGCACATCATTAACCTGTTAATTAAATCTATTAAGGGCTACATTTTTCTGAGGCCTTGTTAAATGATTACTTATGTATAAGGACGTTTGTTTCTAAAGATCTTCAGCTGCAAAGTGTAGGCTAACATTGCAAAAGCAGATGCTTACATTTGGATGTGAAATACATGTGCAGTGTATGCACAGCTGTAACGGAGATTTTTCCATGTTACCATTCTTTTACTTCAAAAAATCATAGTCTGATACCTTTTATGGCAACAGTGACCAGATTTCCAAGTTCAAAAGTGTCCATCTGTGATCAGGAAACACCTCCACCAGAATACTTGAATGCTCCCTGCACGTTGCAACATCTCTCAGTGGTTTTTGAAAGAAACATGGTTCTCATCTGTTTCAACATCTAAAAGGATGTGGGTTTATCCCTTTGGCTGGAGCTTGGGAAAATGTATGTGAAGGTGCTCATCTGTCAGGATTTCAGTGATGGCTAAAGGGTATTCAGAAATATGTAACCACTATAAATTCAGAATAATGTGAGCAAAACATCTGCAAAAAAGGTAGTGGAGATTTTGTAAGTCCTGTAAAGCCGACCTCTGAGTAATTCTAGGGCGTGATTTCGTGATTGAACACTTCCATCTTTAAATTATTGCAACAGGCATTCTGTTTCCAGTTTTCTTTATTTCAGCAGTGAAGATATTGAAAAGAAAAAAAATCCAACCAAACCTAAACCTTGTCCCTTCCCCTAAAGGTGCTTGTCCCACCCTGGGACCGTGGGTTAGTACTCTGCCTCCTGCAGTACTTGTAATGCTTCAGCTCGTGGTAATGTCCTGAAACAGATTTATGGCCAAGACCATGGTACTCTATTCACTGTTTATCCTTAGAGCTTTAGTGGTGTTTGCTTCAAGAAATTTAACTCAGCTGGAAAAGGAAAAACCTAAATTAAAAAATAAAACTATTAGAAAATTCCTCTTTATGTTATAATGCTTCATTGGTCCCATTCTAGGTTTTGTTGCTCTCATTTGGGAGGTAGGTTTGCAAAGAAACATTGCAGCCGAGGGGCTGGATGGGGTGTAGCTGAATGCCTTGTTCTGCCAGCAACTAAATGTGTCTAATGTGCTATGTAACAAACAAAAAACTTCAAAAGCATCACAGGATAATAGGACCTCTTTGTAAGAGATCTGGCCTGATGCACAGATCTTCACCTGACGATATTTTGGGTTCACTCACCTGCCCGTGTAGTCATTTGGAATGCTGCTGGGCAAAATCTGCCTCCAGATGGGATGGAGATTTTCCTTCACATACCTGTCTGGATAAGCTGTGCTTACTTAGAGTTTGTAGTTCTTGTCACAAGATTCCCAAGATTTTTCTAATCTTAAACCTGCAAGTCTGAATGAGGTAATGTGGTCATGTTCTCTTGGGTACAAACTCAAGTTTTTTTAGTTATTATGTTCTTCTGGACCTTGCAATGACAAAACTGAATTTATAACGTGATGAGAGATAATTTCAATTTGGAAATTAACATCTTTGTTAACATCATTGCCTTCCTTTTACATTAGTTTTCCCCATGTCCAACTCAATCTTTGTGAATTAGATTTCATTATTTAGTGGTTTTGGGGTTGGTATGGTTTGTTTGTTTGTTGTTGTTTTTTCTTCAGGGTTAGGGTTGTTTTTTTTTTTTTTTCATATTTGCTGCATGTCTGCCATTCTTCCTTGAAGTGAAAACCACTTGCATCTTAAAGCCCTTCATCCTGATTTACACTGTCTGGAAAGTTAAGCTCTTCGGCCCTCTTAGATTGATTAGACCCTGCTCGGTGCTCGGCCGTCCGTCCTGTCAGCAGCCTGTGCTCACAGCGTCTGCGAGACGAGCAGATTGATGTGCTGCTGGAGAACACTTATCATTCCAAACTTTGCCACAGCTGCTCGTATTGTTGATTCCTGCACAGCTATTTCCAACTACTGCAGAGAATTGTGCTTCTCCAAAATGCTTCTCTAGAATTTGGAGCATTTGAAGACGAGTGTCTGGAGTAAATGGAACCTAATTATATAAATAATTAAAAGAGGATAATTAAATATGGACTGTAAATAAAAAAAAGAGAATATGCCCAGTAAAAGCAGTTTGTATAGCTCTAAATATCCTCTCTCTAATTTTTTTTTAAATGGATTTTGCACATATTTAAAAATAGTACTTTTTCACATGAATTAATTATGCTATCTGTTGCCAGGGAATCGTTATTATCTGTGTTCTCCATCTATGCAGAAATACTAATTAGTAGCAGTTTGGGCTCCATGGGAACTCCTGCCCATTGTATAGCTCTTCTATAATGCTTATTAAGAATATTGACTGCCTGGCCCATATGGTTGAGAAGGTATTTCTGAACAAGTACATGGTGTCTATGTTTTACCAGCTGCCTTTTCTGTTCCAAGAGCTTCAGGAGGCCCTGCTTCTGAACTGGAGCAAGGAGAGTGCCCACGAGCAGAGGGGCTGCCCCAGCCAGCGCTCATCTGAGGTCCCACCTGGAGAATACCCCCCAGTACCACATCTGTAACACATCTGTAGCTGTGTACTCTTCAGCTCTGCAGGAGGCAATTTCATCGTTTAGCGTCAGCCAGACTTGGTAGCACCTCAGTGTGCAGTTCTGGATTTTCACCCCTTTACCATGGTGTATTGATCGCTGCAGTATCTGAAAAAGAATGCTGGCTTCTCTGCCACAGTGGGTTATAAAATATGTGAGTTGGGAATAGCATGAAGCTGAGCAGAATAAATGTAGTTCTCCCTTTAAAATGATGTCTAGAGAAAGATGCACATGTTTCTGTGTTGATGTGCATGTGAAACGAATTGTGATACTTCAGAAAGGTTTTGCAGGTGTGCAGATTGCTGTATTATTTCACAACTGTTTTTTTTTGTGAAAGTTTTAGTTTGTAAAAAAAAAAAAAAAGTTTTGAAAAAAAGAGCATTGCTTTTATTTCCTTGAACAAATATAATTTAAATTTCATGAAGGAGTAAGGAAATTAGAAATTGCAGTTGTGACCACTTGGAAAAAAGGATACAGTCTCTTTGGCGTTTGCCAGGTAACAAATTATTGCAGAACTTAGGTAAGAATTCTCTTTCTGGTTTGGAGCTCAGATACCAAGTAGATGTTGAACTGCTGCCCATGCTTTCTTTGGCTGTCCCACCAAGGTCCTGTCTCAGAGCAGAGAACCTCTGGCAGCAAATTTCCTGGTGTGGTTCCTTTAGGAGTCGATTAGTGCTGATCTGGATGTTGTTTGGGAAGGTTTGTTGTGGAGCTGTAGATGAGGTGGTTGCTTCCAGGGCTGAATGTATCACCTCTGCAGTGATCCTGCCCACTGCTGAGTTATTCAAGAAGGTGGAGCTGGGGTGAAACCTGGGCTTTGCATGCTGGAACAAAGACTCAGAGTGACTGCTTGTGTGGAAGGTGGCGAGGGGAAGCCAACATATGAAAAAGCAAAAAAAATCCTTGTGCAAAGCTTGCTGGTGTTAAACCAGCAAGGTAAGGACCTGCATGAAGCTGGAGTGGGCCTTCTTAATTGCCCAGTTCCTACAGGCAAATATGAAATAATCCCATGCACAAGTATATCAAGCTCCCTTCTGCTTCCCTGCAAAGAGCAGAAGAGACCTCCTTGGCCTGTTACTTGGTTGTGCTTGAAGGGATCTGAGCTTTCCTGTGGCCTGGGGAGAAGATTTACAGATAGGCAGAGAGGAGGCCAGGGATCAGAGGATGGGTGTCCTCTGATTCCCACTGCTGAGATGAGCAGTTTGAGTTGCAGGAAAAGTTGAGAACTGGTGTTGTGTTGATTCTGGGTGTTTCTTACAGGGAAATAACAGTTCCCTTTGGGGAATATAAGCCCCAAAGTCAAGGTGGAGTGACTGAAGAAACATTTTTCAGCTGCGTTTTCTAGTAAGGTTACATTTACAAACACGTTATAAGGACTGTTATGTTTTAAAAGGAATTGGTTTTCATAGATGTTTGGAATTTTAAAAAGGTCAGAGTTTGATTATAACTATCCATAAGCCAGTACTGGAATGCTTTTAATCTCATATGCAGTAAGCTACTCATAGTTGTAATCCACTGATAACATCTATTTATACTTTTTGTTTTTATAATACACATAAATTTATATACATTATGGCCTCATCTCCTAATGTCAGCTGCTATAAAGGCAAGAACTCTGTTCTCAGGAACCCTCAAAATGGGTTGGATGAGTATTACAGAAATGTTTTGGAATGTGTGGGTTGTTTTTTTATTTTTTTATTTTTTTTTTAAATGATTTTTTAACCAAGAGTTGAAAGAAAAAAATATTTTTCCCTGGGCCATCTCTGGGATGTGGGCACATGATTTAGTAGCTCAGCTAATGCAGTTTACATTAGTGCATAATATTGAGAAGTCCTGCCTTCAAGTGCCAAGGGATTAGTAAATCACTGAATTTTCATAAACAGCAGTGTTCATTACATTTTGCTGCAGAATGTCTTTCTTGCTGGAGTGTGTCTTGAGTGTTACTGCATGTGGATAATAAGGGAAAAACCTGAAATATAGAATTGGAACAAACTGCTGCATGGCTCTAAGTCACTAAACTTCACTTTTATTCAAATCTAAAATAAGATGAATAACTCAGCTGCTGAATCACTCATTTGTGTAGGTCATGACAATTTTACAAAATGCTACAGGTACTTAAAGTTAATCCCAGGAATCAGAGGAATTTTGTATGCCCTGTGTGACACATAGCAAACAGTACAATAGTCTCTTATTTTTTGTGGCATCTTTCATACAGATGATAGTTGAAAGTGTTTTATTGAATTGTGGTTAATAGTAGACAGCAAAAAATTAGAGGCAGTTAAGTGCAAGCAAGGAAGAGAAGCTGTATTTTGCCTGAGATGTGGCAGTAGCTACAGGGCAGGCATATGGGAAGGCCCTTCCAGAAAGCAGGGGAGTGGGCTGACTACAGCTATACTGAGGCTAGTTTGTCATATAAAATACCCGAACCTGTAAGATCTGGTATCTTAGACTCTGTACAGAGCTGATCCCAAATATTTTGGTCTGTTTAGTGTTCAAGGAAAGACGTGACCAGACTGAGTAAACTGTCGTGAGTGAGCATGGTAATGATAGGATTGTCATCAGCACAGTAAGATCTTTGCCTAATTCTTTAGAAATACTTTACTTGGCATAATACTGAATGTCTGTGTGTTGTTCCAAAAAAGAAAATAGTGGTGAGAAGATCTGTGGGAGTTCATATGATCTTTGAGAGTTTGGTTCATAATAAATAAATTTGTCCAAGTCTCATAAAAAAATCATAATTCTCATAAAATTACATAAAAATTACATAAATCTCATAAAAACTTCTCATAAAGTAACTAATTATAAGGAAACGAATTCAGTGGAACTTATTTTTTGCTGCTGTTACTAATATTTAAGATTAATTGATAGTAATGCTGTTATGAATAAAGCCCATGTGCTGCCTGAGTCAGTTGTTTTCTGCTCTCAGAAACTGCAGAATAAGTTGGAGCTTTCCATTTCATGTAAACACGCTCTGGTGGAAGGACACTAGAGTGACATCCAAAGTGGTTATATGACATTTCATGCAGAAGTATTCAAACAAAGTGGACAATGCAGTCATCTTCTGGAGTTACAATCACGTCTGGTGGAGTTGTTCCTCAGCCAGGCATTAACGAAGTCATACATCTCTGCTATGATATTTGGAGATCTTTGTCCAAGAATTAGGAGATTCTGTTTAAAACCAAAGAGTTACAGTCTATAGCAATTACTGCTAAGTTTGGTAATTAAACTGAAAGGCAAACTAAAAAACTGGAAAACAGGAGGATTATTCCACTGATTATACATGAATATTTTTCAGTGCTCCTTTGCTCTTTGATGTATCAGATGTCAGTTGGAGCATATCTGTTACCTGTTTGAAATAAATTACTAACACAAAACTCTATTGAACTGATTGCTGATCTTGTCCTAAGTTTGCAAATTAGTACATCGCTACAGGGACAGGATAATTGTGGAAGATGCTTATTGTTGAATGAATTCTCAGATGGTGAAATGATTGCAATTAAGCTAAATGTCACATTAAACAGAGCGTAATTATTGTAGCAATCCTTATTAAGCAATAACGTACTTATTAAGCAGCTTTTATTTGGATTCCTGTTTTAGGTCTGATGTTCAGTGGTGTTTCATTTCATCTGTAATATGTAATTATTGTCTGGATAGCCTGCTTGCCTTCTGCTTGTGTGACCTCTGTGTCAAAGAGCAACTGTCACTGCATCCCTTCAGACATAATTATTCATAGTTGTAGGTAGGTCTTGCAGGCAGGAGAAGCAAATCAGTGCACACTACATCAAATAAACTACAATTGCTGTTTTATTGCATGCTTTTAAAGGGATCAGAGAAGCTGTATGGGATGATAGCACGGTACTCTTTCTGGCTGGGAAAAATTGGCAAACAGAGCAATGTGTAGTTTTTCTTTGTTAGATTGTCTTGATTTATTAATCCCATCCATGTCATTATTACTTGTAGTGTTACGGGTGTCTCGTAAGAGACAGGAAGATGCCTTTGTTTGCAGTTTTCCATAAACAAGACATCCCACTGTCTCTTACAATTTTTGTGCGAGTCAGGCAAGTTTTGCTTGACTTCCCATTTTTGGAAATAGCGAATTGCAGAGTGAATTTGGAAATAGTGATTGAATTTCTCCTTGGTTTGGTTGACTAATGGATTTATTTGTGCTGTTGCATATTCCTTGGTACCTTGCAGATCTCAGTGGTATTTTTTAGTGAAAAACTTAACAAAGCTTTACTTTCAGTTAGATGCTCCGTGAGGAGAGTAATCCAGTTTGGAAAGTACCATGGGAGGTCATCTCATTGAACCTTGTGCTCAGAGCAGGTTCAACATTAAATTCACGTCAGGTTGTTTAGGGCTTTATGCAGTCACGTCTTGGAAGCCTCCAAGGATGAGATTCTTCTGTCCCTTTGGGCAGCCCGTTCCAAGGGTTATCCTCATAGGGATGAGTTTTTCTTTATAACCATCTGGGAGCTCCTCTGTTTCAACTTAAGTCCATGGTCTTTCTTTCTCCCACCTGTCTCCTGATGTGATGGGAAGAGTCATCCATCCAGTATCTGATTAGGACACAATGGTTAGGAGATGGATAATATCTATCCTTTATCTTAATCTTTTTGTACTTTCTATAGGCAGATCACTGTGAAATATATTTCTTTTCATTTAGTCTTCTGCTTTAATTACCAGTGGCCTCGCATTCTAGACTGGGAGTTGTAAAGTAGCTTTCTGAAGCTGGGCTTTTGATGCCTAAATTCCAGTGGGTTTTAAATAAAATGTAGTTAATATTATTATTCGTATTGTGCTGAGATGTTTCTTTTAATTGACTCAGATTTACTTCAAGGAAAGTGTAAATTTAACATGACTCTTCTAAAAATAATTAAATTCTAAGTACAAAGCAGACTATTGACTGAAGTATTTACATCCTTCTGCTCATTTGAGCTACTGAGCAGGATATTTAACTAAGCCATGAAACATTGTGGATAAGGTTACTGCTACATCCTGAAGAGATCATCAGGAAGGGAAAAAAATCTATAGTAATGGGATTTGCATCTGATTTTTAACCTTATTTTTCATGCTTCTTTTTTTGATCTGCCAAGAGCAGGCTACGTTTTTAGCATGTTTGCCAGAGAATAATTGCAAATTTTGATGTGTCTAGCAATAGTGTAATTACTTAAGAGCTCTCACTTTTTTTTGGTAATTTTTTATTCTAAATTCACATCTGACATTAAATAATGGCCACATTCTGGCTTATGCTTCATTCCTCTCTATCCTGTTAATGTAAGAATCAGTAAATCCACAGCTATTACATAGAGACGTTCACGAGCAACACACAGAAATGTATAAAAGGTACTAATGAGATGAGTTCTGTGCAGTGGTGAAAGAGCAGTGGTAGGCTTGGTGAGTGTAACTTGAACAGTCCTCTGCTACATCTGCTGTACTCCATGGCAGGTTTTAATGCTCTTTTTAGTGCTCTTTGCTACTCAAATTAATAAGTAATAAAACCTTAATTAGTGAATTGTGCTTCAGGCCCTGTTGATGAGTAAAATACCCTTCTGCTCTATGCTGAAGTGAAACAGTATTACTTTTGAATTTTTCCTTTACAAACAAAGTCGTGAAAACCAATTTTTTTCTGTACTGAAACTTCCATATCTCAAAAAATAAAACTGCCTTTGCTGAGCTTCTTGGGAGAAACAGATACTGAAATACAGTCATGATATAGTTGCGTTGCAATGCTTAGTCTTTGTGCTTGTTACTTCCCTCTGTTAATAAAAAGACACCTAGTACTTGAAGTTTGAATTTTGACTATTATTTTTACTAAGATGACAGTATATACCTAATCCAATGTCTGTTTTTTAACCTTGTTGGCATTTGTATAGGCATATTGTCTTAAATCACAAGGCAAAGCATCAAGGATGGATATTTAAATTGTCAATGGAACTCTTCATGTAATGGAACTTCAAAAGCATATTTAAAGATTAATTTTTTTTGAATATTCCATTTCTAAGCACATTGAATTTTGCTGAAAGCCTGTTGTTGGTGTAATACAGCTTGTAGAGCACAGTATACTTTGATGCTGCCTTTTCCCATTCAAGATATGTGTCATGGCTGAGTCCTTACTTGTGTCTTTTCATGTGAAACAGAGGCATAAAAGGGACAAAGCTTTTTCATGTAGCCTGAAGGATTCAAAAAAAGCTGGAGCTGTCTTAAACCTGATGACTCTGAAAACCTCTCTTGCCCCTTGCCCTGTCCCTCATTGGTGAAGGTCAAGGGCAGAGTCCCAGTCCTGGCCTTAGATGTCTTGGAGGAGAAGCTTGGCTATATCCAATTCTGGTTTACTTTTCCTCCTTTATTAACAGTGAAAAAGGAACAGGATTATTTGGGTTTTTTTATTTATTTATTATTATTTTTTATTACAATGTCAGGCCTTGGGCTCTGGGGGATTAACTTCTCTATCCATGAAGCAAGAGCAACAGGTTTACCAACAAAACCTCCATCAGCTGGATGAAATTGCTGGTATTATAATTGCAGCCATTATGCGGCTGTTTTCAGTTTTTGTATGTGTCTTTGGTTTTGTAGTGTAAACATGTAACTGATTCCAGTAGTTTTAAAATCAATTTTAAAAAACTTGGCTGGAGTAGCATTTCTTAATATAAACTGACCTATTCATTGTACGTTTGTTTTCTACCTTGAAAAAAACCCAACAAAACACAGGGTAGCTGCAGTGTACTTTCCATGCAGTGTTCTTACTGAATGAATGGCTCTGTTATGAGGTATTGCAAAGTTTTTAAACTTAAAAGTGAGATGAGACCCTCTTGAGACATGATAATCAAAATCCTTTTAATATGGCAAGATTCGGCCCCAGTGCTTTTCTGTACCTTTCCTTTTCAGTTTGTAAGCAGTTTTGTACTTTATAGCTCTCAGATTATTTTTTTGGCTTAGTGGATTTTTCTTGAATAATATTGTCACAGAAAAATCTTTCTATTTATCCTTGTCTGATTATGTTCACTTGCAAATCCTCAAATAAGAGTTGGATGATTACATATATACATTCATATGCTCCAGAATGAAAAATGACATCTCGGGGTTTAATTTTTATTTCATTTCTCTTCCTGAATGTCTGGCTTTAACACCTCTTACAGTGGCATGTGCTGCAAATGGAATTTGCTTGCTCGGTGTCCATCCCAGGGTAATTTGGAAGTCGCTGCACATGAGGTGCCTTCTCTGCTGTCAGGGTTCTGCTCTCAGAGCAGCACCCTGCAGGGCCCATCCTGCAGTACAGACACTGCCTTATCATGTCACTTCCATTTCAAACTCTTAATTCAAGTACATTTTTCTTTTGGTAATATTTATCCTCACCATTTTATCACCACGGATGATGGTTTAGCTTCCCAGTGCAGTTTATTCCGTTGACTAATTGCTCTGTTAAGACTGTTTTCCTCTTGTCTAACTTGACTTTCTTTCCCCGTACCTATATTAATTTGTAGAAGTGAAATTAAAAGTTCATATTTCCTCAGGCTCTGGGATGCATTTCACTGCTGCAGAAGTGTGCCTGCCCTGCCTTCAGTTTGAGGTGCTGAGGGGCTTTTTTTTCATTCCACAGATTTCTCTGAGAGGTCTGGTGATGGGAGGAGAAATAACTTGCAGCTTTTAGGAAGCTTTCAACCAATTTTAAGGGATCAGCTGGTAGTTACTTAGTTTTTAATACACGGCAGGGTATGGTGTGGATGGCAGTGGGTATCGGGACAGATCTATGGCAGGGATGTTGCATTTCTGAGCACCCCTTGTTTTGCAGGTCACTGGGGCCGGTGCGTAGGTGACTGCGGCTCGGGGGGCGTTCGGAGTCGGGCCGTCTGGTGCACCCACGCGGAGGGCTGGACGACGTACCACGCCAACTGCCACCAGAAGGACAAACCCGAAAGCCAGAGGAGGTGCTTTAAGGTCTGCGACTGGCACCTGGAGCTGTTCGAGTGGGAGGTTTCGGGATGGGACAGATGCGGGCTCGCGCCCCTCGCCGGCGGTGAGGTGGGAGCCGGGCCTTGCGTCACGGCCCAGC
>NW_008633173.1:23118-25450 GCF_000691845.1 Merops nubicus | reverse complement strand
CCGGCCGCTGCCGGGGTGCAGCCCCTCGCTCCTTGCGGGTCCCACCTTCCTCCCGGCTCCTCTCTGTCCCCACCTTCCTTACTCGCTGCTTCCTCATTATGTCGGCTTTTCCCCGGAGCTTCTCTGCCGGGCTCCTCCCGGCTCACGGGGGCCCCTGCACCCCTCAGGCGGTGCCGTTGTTGGTACGGGGCAGCAGCAGCAGCACTCAGCACTCTCGCTTCATGCCAGCTGCACCTGGCTGGACGCCACCTTGCCCTACCTCACGGCTGCCTCACCTCGCAGCCACCTCGCCACACAGCTGCGGCCACCTGCCCACCTCATGGCTACCTTTTCTCACCTTGTCTTGCGTGTCCCTTCTCATCGTGCCTGCCGTCCCTCATAGCTGCCTCACCGCACACCCGCCTTGCCTCACATGCCCACTTCTCCTCATGCCTACCGTACCTTGCACCCACCCTCTGTTCGGCCTCAGCCATCACTAAACCACCGCTCCAGCTCCCAGACACGGTCAGGTTTCGGGGTTAGCCTTGGACGCCCAAGGCCTCATCCTCTGCCCGGCCCTGTGGCACTGTGGCAAGGAGACTGCCCACGGCGCCTGGCGCCGCGCTGCTGCCCACAGCCCCGCGCGCGGTGGAGGAGCAGCCTGTCTGTCAGTGCCCTGGTTACCTCAGCATTTTGTTTTGTTCTGCAGTGATTTGTGTCCTTGAAACAATTCCTTCCCACATCTCCCAAGTAACTCCCAAGCTAAAATTACACACACCATGGAAAGCAAGAAAGCCTCCCTGTTTTCAAACTACACCAAAGGAGCTGTGTGTATGTGTAGTGGGGAGAGGGAAAAGAAACGTAGCCAGAAGCATTTTGGACCTTCAGATACCTAAATAGACAATATTACCCATGGGGTAAATATGACATGGTGTAAAAGGGGAGGATTCTGACTTTTACTTTCTTCCATGGGAATGGCACTTTTCTGCATGTTCCTGCACTGTATAATGCACATGGGATTCTAACTTTCAGATGCAGCACCTCAAGCAAATTCAACACATCTCTGTTATGCTTTTGCCCCTTTTTAGGGAGAAAAAGGTGCTAGGGTTTACAAACAAGTCTGCCTTTTAGGGGAGCTGCTGCTGTAGGATTTTTCTGGGCATCAGCTTGTCAAGATACAAATATCTGAAAAGCCTTAGTTCTCATTCTTCTGTTCAGATCTGAGCACTCTTGGGTGGTACCTGCACCAGGTACCTGATAGAGATGTTGTATGTACTTGGGACAAAAGGAGGGTCTGTGCCCCAAAGAGCTAGTACAGTGATAAATAAACCATTGACAGAAAACACAAGTAAATTAGTCCTAAACTGGGACTAAAATGACATAGATGTTTTGGAATCACTTCAAGGTGAGAGGGATTTACAATGTAAATTCATCTTTAGTTGATCATGCTTTTTGGCCTTAATGGCATAAACCACATCAGTATTTTTCCAGTACTGGGAAGAGCAAGTCTGAAGGTTTATCGGGATGTTTGGATTACTTCAAACCCCACTCTGAAAATGGCAATATCTGGAGTAACCTGCTTTTTCTTGGAAAACGGAGCTCACATTGTAGGGATTTTTGAAAACATTCATAATCTGATTTGCAGGGAAGTTTTAACTCAGATATATAGGTGTAAGTTAGTTAAGTAGATATAATATGTGAAAGAAAAAAAACCCAAACAGTGCAAACTTACAGAATTCAGGAATGAAATTGAACCTACCATAAGTAAAATTTGTAGACTCTTGGAAAAGTCTGTCTCTTCCAGTTAACATAATGTGTGGAGAAAAGGCGTGTTGCTGCTTCTCAGCAGTGTCCATAATTTAGAAGTCCCTACTTTTTGACTCTTATTCTTGCTATCATAAAATCTTTAAAACTCCCTTTTTGCATTAGTAGGAAAGTACTGGTTTACTAAGGGCTTTGAGATTGTTTTCGTACATTATCCAGCACAAAGATGACGTAAGGGTAAGGTCTGTCACAGATGTCTATGCCAGCACTGGAGTAATAACAGGAGGGATCCATCATTCACTGGTGGCAATAGATTTATATGAAATAGCCAACAAAATATAAGTCATTATTTCCAGACTGGTATTGAATAAATGGGCTTTTAGCAAATCAGCAGTCACAGAAGCTTTAGCATTTACTGATCTGTGTGTCAAGCCAAGGAACTAATTAAAAAAGAAAAAAGGAAAAAAAAAAAAAAAGAACTGGAAGTGAGTGTTGGGAGTGGCCGGACATGTCTCTAATAGCAGGCTCCAAAGTCCCTTTCAGACACTTTCCCAAGGTTTCCTGAGTTTTTTTTTTTTTTTTTTTTTTT
>NW_008633173.1:18570-23087 GCF_000691845.1 Merops nubicus | reverse complement strand
AATCCTTTTCTCGCCCTTTCCCAATGTCTCCTGGGTTTTTTTTTTTTTTTTTTTTTTTTTTTAACACCAACCTCTGTCTCTCTAATCAAGAGGAAATGGGCCTTGCATAGCTTTTGTCATGGTTTGAAAGTGCAAGCTGCAGTTTTACTTGAAATCCAAGGCTGCTCTAAACCAAATATTTTGTTCGACTGGAGTGTCACCATTGTCCTCCTCCAAAAGCTATGCTCACAGCCAAGGAACATCAAGGCTTTACTTCTACAAACAAGAGGACCTAGACTGGGCAAATGCAGTTCATAGAAGGTATTGTCTGCTGAACAATACTTCAGCATAGCCTATGTGTTTTCAAAGTATCATGTTAAATCAAATTAATCCTTTAAATGTCCCTCCTAGTTGACAAAAATGTTTTTAACTCCACTGTTAAAACAGTGGAAAGGAAATGGAGGCCAAAGATTTAAATTTTGTGTGTCTAAATTGGTGGATCTAGATTCAAATAGCCACACCTGGCTGGAGGCTCCAAAGGACAGATATTCATGTTTTGTTTTTTCTTTTAAGGATATGCTTAGAGTACTTATCATCAGGATTCTGATTTCAAAGCTTTATCCTAAGCAGCTCATTCAGTGCATCTTATGTGAATCAGGAGGTGAACTGGGATAGGAACACAGGAGGCAGTAGCTTCAGTTCAAATGGTGCCATTTCTCTAGCACTGGTGGGATGATTTAATAGAGGAGTGCTGGAGACAGTCTGGATAATACCAGATTGTATAGGACATTTCCACTTGGAGGAGAGCAGTATTCTGTGCAGGAGGTATGCATACAGACAGAGGGCTTGGGGAAATAAGTTCAGCCTGCCTGTACCAAGACAGGATACTAATATTTGAAAAGAACCATCTCCATCAGTTATGGAATGGGATGCAGTGTGTCCATCAACAGCTCAGTCCCTTCCCCTCATCAGCACTAGAACAGCAGTGTCAAGGTACATAACCCTTCGAGCTGGTTATTTGTGCCAACATAGTCCTGGGTGACACTACTTCTCCTTTTTCCCTGTCTCTGGTGCCATTGTTCATACCAGATCGTACACCTTGCTCTGTCCACAGCCTCTCCCAAATACAAAACACATTTCTCAGTCTTATGTACTATAACACTGATACCCAAAGTAGTAACTGAAACAACATGTTTGCCTGCCCCAATATACCAAGTGCAGTGCAGTCTCCTGAAGAAGCAGCCACAGGGGATTAAAGGATTTTCAGTTCTAAACCACTACGTGTTGATTGTGATACAGCAACCAATAATGTCCTCTGGGCTTTAGCACTAACTGCCCACGCACATTTTGCCAATGGTGAGTCTGGATTTGCCCTCAGATTACTTAACTGCGCCTTGCAGAACAGGAAGACTGGACATGGATGCGGAGGTCCTGAGTGCTCAGTTAGCCCCTGCTGAGGGTGGGGCTGGCAGCCCCCTTCACCTCCTCTGCCAGGGCTGCTTGTGGGTGGACAGAGCAGGGATCCAGCAGTAGATAAGGGACCCATCAGTAGATAAGGTGGCCAGGGTCAAGGCCAGGGTTCCTTCTAAGGCGAGTTAAAGCATCTAGCTTTCACTTGCTTTGATCTGTAAACCATGTATGTAATTTTAGGGCTCAGTTATCCTAAATAAGGTCATAAAACATACTGTGATTCTTAGAGCATAATTAGAGCTAGACCCTCACTTCATGCAAGAAACCAATGGCAGAGTCTAAGTGTCTGAAAGCAGATACCCAGGCTCCTGTGGCTTCAGCTGCGTCCCTGAGCTTTCCATTGCTCCTCAAGCATTTCCCTTGAGCATAGAGATTTTCCCAATGCATTGTGCACACCAGCTCTGTGCTGTACCGAAGAGGCAGAGTCTTTCTGCTGCTGTGCCTCTAGCAAAGGGCGCTATCAATGTGAACAAAGCATCCCATCAAAATAAGGAACAAAGCTTAGTCCTGTAGCTGTTTGTTTGGTTTGTTTTTTTTTTTTTTTAAGTCCTTCAAACATCCACCTGTAATAACTATCGGGCTCCACAGAGTGGAGCAGGCTTAATAAAAATCGATCAATAACCCTTCTGCCTTACCTCTTCTGTAGTGCTAGAGTATTGAAGAGTAGATGTTGGAATCCAAGCTTTCTCTGTTCCTGCAGATTTTAAGTCAAAGTAGGGGTTTTCAATGAGATTTTTAATGAAGTGTTCAGTCACATTTCTGATGAACATCTCTGTGCTACTCTTCAGCAGATTTTCAGGCTGAGAGGTAACAGCATTTAAAGGGGGGGATGTAGTTCTGGTACTCCATATGGAAGTGTCTGCTTCTTGGAGATCTAAGAGAAATAAAGGAAAGTATTTAAAATCAGCTCTACATTTTTACAAAGTATTCCTCAGATGATGATATGGATTCTAGGTAGTTTAGGTGCATCTAGCAGTTCTATAGTTTTTTTTGTTTTCAGTGAAAACAGGTACTTTGCATCAATACCAAGGTCTATGCAAAACAAAAGCAGAAAAAAAAAATTCCCTGAACATTCATACCATTCACCTTAAATACAGTCCGTTAATGATTCTGAACTGAAGAGAAAGGTTGCACTTTATCATTATCAGCACAATGTTTCCAGTCATAGCTTTTCCACTTGCTCAGGTCTATCAGACAGCACATGATTTCAGCTTTGTACAGTCAACCCCACCCTGGCCCACTTTGTAAGTACATGGGCCAGATTCTCATCTACCTTTTGTTGGTGCAAGTTCAAAATACAGTTTTGTTCAAGATAATTTTTCAAGATAATTTGTTCAAGGTAAATGTTTTGGTTCAAGATACTTGTTCAAGTTAAGTTCCTTGTACTCACATGGGACATTCTGCTTGCAGTTTTAAATCAGTCCCATGCAGAGGCCATGCTAACCCCTGACTGTTCTCTTCCCAAGGTTCAGCTAACAATTGTATCAGTTAACTCAAGTGTCTGCAGATACAATGGTGGATTTGCTTTTTCAGTCACGTATCCTTCAGAGAACGCCAAAGTTGCAATTAGAGCGCAGGAAAGATTTTACTACACATTTTTCCTCCACATTTTCATGTCTCTTCCTCCCCATTGGTATGTATTTAATATCCTTTCTTTGTGGCTGTGAGGGCAGGGTTCAAGCTGTGGTGGCCTCTACATCTGGTAGCATCACATTTCAGCTAAATGATTGGAATTACTCACTGGGCCCTTCTGCTCACAAAAATCTGCCCTGCCATTGCTGGAGCACAGCTAGTGTGCATTGGCTCAATGCCCAAGACACTTTGCCTGTCCTTGAACTGGGGTCTCCAGCACGACAAACCCTTGTTTTGCTGCTGAGCCACTGGGCTGGTTGCCATTTCTCACAATTTTAGCTCACAAACTCTCTAAAAAAACCTGTAATGACTGGGTTAAATTGCAGCAAAAGCTTCCAAATGTAATTACTTGATGTGCAATTATAATGTCTTAGGAGGCCAATATGTGATTAGCGCTTACCCAAAGGATCAGGGGAGGAGCTTCCATGGAGGCAACATGGTGATTTTTTTTACATATGTGTAAATATATATGTTGACATGTTTATATGCAAGCCCTTGTAAGAAACACTTTCATACAAGTGTTTCCTGTGCCTGACAGTACAGTGCATTTGTCTGGTACGCCGTTTTGGATCCTCTTGAAAAGAATTGGTTTGCTGGAATGGATTGCTCCCAGATTAAACATTTCCCTGACTTTTATCTTATTCTCCTCTGGGAATAAAAATCTCCAAGTCTCTATTTAATTACAAAAATATTATGATCAAATATTTTTCCAAATCAAGGCATTGAAAACAATACTACAGATAAAATTCTGTTCTCTTTTCTACCCGTGCAAAGGGTTTCATTGAATCCTAGGTCTGGTCCAACGCTGCATGATCACCCTCATGCTGTCACATTTGTAGAATCTGCTGCAGAATGCCTGTGGTGCAGAGTCTGCTGTGGTCCTACATCGCATACCTTCGTGGCCCACACCAAAAGGACAGGGAAGAATCTAGCAGGGGCAGCCCTGTTCTCAAGCTGTTGTCAGCTGCTGCAACAAACCCATTAGCTGACACAAGCCCAGAATTACTCTAAATACCATGTCAGCCATAGTTCCTGAGATTGTCCTATTAGTTGGGGATTTATGAAAATCTATGGTAAGCAACTAGAAATGCTAGCCCCAAGGACTTGGAAAGAATTAGGCCCACTGGCTCTGTGCCTCTCAGATTCAGCAGGGAGTAGAACTTACTGATAGAAAGATGGCTAAAAAAAAAGCACATCTGAGTGGTCAGCAGCACCTTAGGGAAAAAGGCCACTCAGTTGGGTTCCTAAATATAGATTTACACTCAACTTAAAAACACATTAAAAAAAAAAAAAATCTTGGCTTTATTTACAGACAAATAGCAGTGATTCCAACAGGAAGACGTTTGCGTTCCAGTGCAATTGTGCTTTAGGAAAGCTGCTGCTCCATAAAAGGGAAACTGATGCTGCCAGTGTCATTTATGGGACTCAGCAGCCAG
>NW_008633173.1:0-18539 GCF_000691845.1 Merops nubicus | reverse complement strand
ATTCCTGGTGCAGGAGCTGAGGGGAGAGCTTGATCCTCCTTGGTCCTCAGAAACATTTCACTAGTCCGAGGAGGTACCACGGACAAGCACTTGGTCACCTCACAACCCAACTCCTCTTGTTAAGCTCAGGGCTACCCTGGGTTTCCACCTGAAGGATCTTTCCCAGCAAAGGCTGACAACAGCCTGTCACCTGTAGCCTGTGGATGGAAATGGCTTGTGCTTAGCACTGTGCTGTACTGGAACTTCACGTATTTGCACCAGCACTTTCCATGTATCCTACATCAGACTGAGTAATGGGGTTCACATCTGCCCTCACTTCAAGAAAGTGAGGATCCAGGTTTATGTTTTGTTTCCTAAGGAAAGCCACTATGGTCCTAGCATATGGACTCTCAAAGCCCTCAGCCTTCAATAGCAGGCACTAAAGAAAACTGCATATAATAACACCCGAGCAAACAGATTTCTACACAGCTTGAGTTCCAAATTTTTAAACCAGAAAAAAATCATCTCCCATCTGGACATCAGTAGAGTACACAGCAATCTCAACAATGGGATTTTTCAGAAGTGTTTAACATTGTTCTAGCAGTCTCTTTGGAAATCAGTCATAAAATTGTTCATGGGAACAGAACTGCAGCACCGACACTGACGCTGATCACTCGTGGCTGAATGATATACAGTGTGTGAACATACCATTGTAATCATCAATAGCACACCCAGGAGAAATTATGACATTCTGAGTAAGCACATATTTCATCCGTGGGGTGTACTACAGACTGCATCCATCTGCACAGCAGCAGGCTGCTTACAACAAAGGGCAATCCATACGTTTTGCATGCATGATGAGCAAAAGTGCTGATTAGTTGTCAAGCACTGAGAACCCTACAGTGGTAGGGTTCAGACTCAGATGGGCTGGCATGGTGCAGCTTTCTGAAATAGCTTGCATAGGATCAATCTGCTCACTCTCTTAAGGCATGGTTTCAGAAAACCAAGGCTGAATGGCCAGTGAAACATAAATGAATCTGGCTTCTATGTTATAAGAAAAAATACTCTGTAAGACTGCAGCTAACTTGCTGACAGCAAGACTTGAAACTAGAAGGGGTTGTTTTAACATCTCTGTATGTGCAGGACAAAACAAATTATCTTTTTAGCTGTCTACTTTTAAATGGACTGCAAATAAAAAATAAAGCATTTGTTTTTAAAGACTCTGCTTTAAAAACATACTTCAGATTTCTGTTGTATGTAGGAGTGTGACAGAAGAACAAAATCCACTGAATGTCATGTCTTTCCTATTCAGTGCAGACCTCTTAAAACCAGCACAATCTACACTACTTGAAAAAAGTTTACCTTAGTTAGAGAAATTTGCATCTCATCTCAGAGAGATGACATGTCTCCAAACTCCAGTCTAATCCTGAGCTGCTCTTTTACTTCCTTGGTTTTGAAAAGCTGAAGTAGCCACTTAAAGGCTTTTCCAGCACTGGTGGTAGCAGAATATCCCAGATGCCTATGGGGATAATACCATATCTCTACCAGCCCTGTTCCTGACACTCTGGATGGCCCCAGCTCACCCTGAAGTGGAACTCTGTTCACAAAGGGTATCTAGGCTAGCTCCATTAATTCCACGGAATGCACCTCTTCTAAAGAGAACTCAGAAAGGTAGCTGCTGTACAGACTTGGTTCAGTTGCCTAAACATAGTTGCCTAGAGCACTTTGAAATGCCTTAAGGCATCAGAGACATCTGCTCAGAGCCCTCGTAGCACTTAGGGGAGATCTCCGTCTTTCTGGGCAGGCAGTCAGGGGTCAGGTGGGATAGACTGGAATATCTCAAATGGCAAAATGCACCTATGTGGAGACAGCTGAAATAGGCCCTTCCTTCAGATGCCTGCATTTAGACACCTAGAAGCTGAAAAACACTCTAGCTTCTACACAGAGATCCATAAAAAATAAACAGAGAGAATGTAATGATAACAATTACCAGTATAGTTGTCGAATTGGCGTCTTTGTTAGCACTCATAGAAGATAAATTAGTAAAGCAGGACTTGCCATCCTCCTGGTTGCTCTGGGAAGCTGTTCATATAGTTACATTTTTCCCCCTATGAAAGTACTTGAGCTGATCTTGTTCTGTACTCTCTGTGCTATGGCTCACCAAGACTGAAAATTTACAAAAACTAAAGACCTAGGCTATAGCACAGATTTTTCAATTTCTTTTTACAAAATGTAAAAACATTTCTCTTTGAACTTCTGTCAGCATGCTGTTGGACTGTGTACAAGGTCTTGTAATTATGTCTGAAATTGATGCCTTTCTTTTTTCAGGTGTAGGTGAGCACAGGTGGTCAACCATGTATTGCCTTGACCAAAGAAAATTCAAGTAATTTTTGGTATTTTATGGGTTCAGATAGGTATTAGCAAACTCTTTTACTTACAAAATCTTATAAAACAATAATTCAGGGAGATAAAAGCTGTAGGGTTTGACTGCGTGTTTTTCAGGAAAAAAAAGCTTTGGGTCAACTCAAAGGTGGAATGAAAATATTGATTTTTACTGGTCTATTTTATCCTGGAGAAATCTGTAAAAGATACACACACAAAAATCCAACCTGTTGCAAATCTATGGCTGGATTGTTGCAGTCGTTACAAACACTACAGGTGTGGTAAAATTAAAGCCCAGAGATATTAACATGATTGCAAAAATGAATAAGACTTTCTGCCTTTCCTGTGCTTCTGCCATCTTTCTGCGGTGCTTTTCCACTTTCCCAAGTGTGCCCAGAAAATGCCTGTGTCCTCCTCCCTTACCACGTTCTGCTGTTGCAGTGGTTTGGAGCATGCTCTGAATGTGCACTGCTCTGGTCTCTTCTACCCTCCATCTCACCCACTGAAGTGTCAGCAGTGGGATGTGAACTCAGTAAGCTCACGTTCTCATATGGAGCAGGCAAACTGAAAATGAGGTAACGGGAAGAGAGAAGCCCATGTGAAAGAGAATACACAGGACCAGAAAATGGGGTAGAAAAGAAGGAATGACTGTAGAGGTAACAATTTGAATATCAGATGGCACAGCAGGCTTGGGCCCATACATAGCATCTGATATTTTGTCTATATTAGACTGCAAATAAAACAAGAGATGAAAAGATGCTGTATTTGTTTGAATTCCCTGTTCAACTTGTTTCATATCTTTGTAGGTCCCACTATGGTTCCTAGGTACTTGGGACATAACAGTAAGTAATAAAACCATTCTCCTCCACAAAATCAGCTACTCTTTTGAATGGGGCTTTGTACTGATTTGCATAGTTCTACAGGTTTGCAGCTACAAATCCTTCAGGAGGTGTCCCTTCTATGTATGACAGGGTAAAAGACAAATGCAGTGCAGAGCTTCATACTGCAGCATACAGCTTGGACTTGTGTCTCCCTGTTTGAAGTCATGCTCTATTTAGTAAATAAATTTTGGTCTGCAGTGGTTTTGAAGTTTGTTGGTACTATTTGAGGTGCCACTGTTCTCTGATTGGATATTTTATTGTAACTAACCTACCCAGAACAAAAGAAGCTTGTAAGAATTCCCTAAACAACTCAGAAGTGACATTGGCGTGTGTGTTACGGTTGGCAATGCTCAGGGTACTTTCCAGACATGCAGAAGGAAGCAGGGTTTGTTCCTAAATTGTTACCTACATGTAACAGTTTTTTCTCATTTTCGTCATACTGTCTTCTACCACTTCATCTTCCCCATGTTTTCCTCCTCTCTGTTTTCATTCCTGTCCCTTCTGAACCCTGGGTTTAGAGAATTTCTGACTCCAACAGTCAGCAAGTGAAAAGAAGACCTTAGCACTCTAGAGACTATTCCTCCCTATGCCCAGAATCTCCTAATGAATTTGTTGAGAACTGAAGTCTCACCATCTTGAGGAAGACTGGTACCTCGTGGCCCTTCTTCATGTCAACTGCATCAACCAGAGGCCAGATTCAAGTATGGATTTGTCCGAGAAGGACTGTCTGCTGTTAGATTTAAAGATACATATTTAAACTGATCCTGATTTCCACAAAGAGTAACTTAGGTCAGGACTGTAGCAAAACATCTCACATCTCAGATGGCTGATTTGAAATCGAAATCCAATTTCAGATTTTTCCCAGGCTCAGAAAAATCATGCTTGGCCTTTGAGTTAGGCCCAGAATAAAAGGTAGTTGCAGTTGCTGAATTTGGAGCTTGTACTATATCTGGGATGATAAGATGTTTGGGATGCAATTCAGTAAGTTACTCCTTTGCCAAAATATAAATATTTTTATGAGAACTATGAAAACAAAGGGTAAATTAGATCAAAATATGGTGTTAGTCAGGAGTAGAAAATCTTACAGCCATTCCAGTTCCAAATATATGCTCAGTTTTTACTATCTTAGCTAAATATAGATTGAATATGTTATTTTAGGCTGATTCAGTGCTACTTTCACTGAAAGTAGACAGGTGTTCTTGGAAGACTAATTTTACACTTTCAACACTGACAATGTTAACATGCCTATGGATGTCAAGACCAGCACTGTGGTCATTAGATTTTGTTCTTTGGTACTTATTATTATTTCAAAAATGATTATTAAAAAAATATTATTTCAAAAATCTCTGCACTACTTCAACTCTATGAGTTTTTTATATACCTGGAATTCTTAGTTAGGTATTGAGGATCATAATGTACTGTTGATTTCTCAGAAGAGTTTCTCAGAGCTGTCAAAAGGGAGATAACCGACACAATGAGATTCTTAAAGTGGACCTACAGGTGTGTCTATGGAGAGACTTTCAGGAAAATTAAGTTAAATTCATTAAAGGACTGAGAACAGTAAATAGATGAGAAGGTGCTTTAATATTCCATGACAATTGCTTAGTACTCATTGTTCTTAAACTGCTTCTCCTCTGAGGATGATTAAGAAAAGGATGTAAAGTTACTTTAATTCTGCTAGGCCACACTTCATGCAGCTACCTAAAGAAAATAACACTGCCTACATACTTCATCTTAACTTTTTGTGGCTTGCTTACGCAAGCCATACTCACTCTATACACAGGACTTCAAATGGTTTTGCCTTTTTAATATCTAAAATATATGGGAGAGCTAGAATTGCATCTTGGCCAGTTTTCCATTCCCTGATCCTGCAAGCTGTCCTTTCAGATCCCCACTCAGGTGACTAGTCTTGCTGCTGTGAGTAGAGCTCTGCAAGTGCAAATCTGCTGAAAAATTGGTACCCTGTGTTACAATGAATGGGAGGTTAGAAAGCACAAATATTTGTTTTAAACAAAAAAAAAAGTATTGGTCATAAACCATTTTTTTTTAACCTTGTAAATAAATACAAGAATAAATTGTGTGTTCCCCAATAAAAAACTTAACTCTGCAGGTTGTTCTTATTTACTATGAAGAACTAAATACTGTACAAGAAGAATGCCAACAGGATTGTCAGGAGGGACTGACAACAAAACATGAAGGGAAGTAGTATTAAGCAGTATTCAAACCATTCTACTTCCCGTACCTTCCTTTATGGGCTTGGAAACATAACCACACACATGTATCAACACATCTGTAAGTATGTGCACAGACCCACGTATCTTAAAGTGTAAGAATTTCTGAGAGTTTTGATTCAGTTCATTGTTTTCAGGATTTTGAGTGTTCTCACATATATTGCATCTAAGGACAAAGTGACACTGTGTAAACCCATGAATGTGTAAGCTATGTTCTAATCATGCATTTGGGTCAATCAGAGAAATAATTTTGCATGTTTGATATTCAGGTGCCTTCTTGCTTTTGACAGATTGAACCTGGATTTGGATGATAAAATGAATGGGGAGGAGGACTTTTAAACATCCATATTTTTAAAAAGTACTATGAATTACTACCCACAATTCTGTTTAAAAGTGGAAAAGGAAATGACAGAAGAATAGGGAGCTGAGCTTACACATAAACACGTTGATGCAAAGATTTGTAGTAGAGGAAAGGAGAAACACCCTGAAAATATAAAATACCTTAAAAACCCCATCAGCTGTGAAAAAGATAGCATTCATCTCAGCTGTTCTTTTTATGGCTCTCTAACTTTTCAACTATGAAGATGTTTCTTCATATGTATAAAATAAAATTTTAAACATTTGAGTTAGTATAAAAGAGGTATTTTTTTTACCAAACCTTCCAGGATACTTCCTTGAAGGAGTAGCTCACCTTTCTTTGAGCACAGATTTACATAAACAGGTTTTCCCGTCTCACTGGCTTGGAGCTGCATCCAGGTATGAAGGTATTTCTTGCTCTGCTTGGCCATTACCTTCTGACCTTGCTTTGTAAGAAAGAGCGAGCTGTTGGCCACCTTCAGGAAGCCATCCTCCTTGTGGCAAGTCCACCTGACTGCCTGAGGACAATCAACAATGATGCTGCGAGATGATATGGCAGGGCGCAGAGAGATGCTCAGGCACTGGGCAGATTTCACGTGGAGGAGCCTGTCATCTGCCATCCATTGCCACTGCTGGTTGAGGTTGGTCATATTGCACTTTTCCACGATGACTCCTCTCTTTTCTGAAAGACACTGCTGTTTCTGGACATGGATAATCAGAAACCCTTCTGGAAGAGGAAAATTCCAGAAAAATACAGTAGATTACACATAGCTATTTAACAAAACCCAAATTATTGACAACTTAAAATGCATCAGCAAATAAATCTCTCTTCCCACCTTCTACATGTTGAACTTTTCATGAACTTCCCGTACGTTGAACCTATTTTAAAAAACCCCAGATGCACAACCCACATGGTGCAAGTGCTGGTAACATAGAGAGTGAGAATGCAAAAAGCAAAGTATTGTGGCAAATATCACCTTGATCTTCATTATATATAAAATTTAAGAAAAAATTAAACTGGATCTAAAAGAAATCCAGAAACTATTAACTGAAAATACCAATTCTAAATACCCCACCTCCCCTGCTTGAAAGCAAAGAGACATCTACATGAGCTCTCAGTCTTTTTTTCCTCCCTTTTAGCACAGTCTTTTTACAATATAATTACTGCTTGGAAATTGTTTTCATAAAACTCATAGTGTTTCTGAAGGCAACATGCAAGAGGACAGTCCCAAATCTGTGTGTCTCTCAATGCCTGTGCCATTACAGGAGTGAAGGCTCTTCACTGATAGGAAGTACATCTGTTTTACTGGATTTACTCCAGCGTCTCTAGCTTTTTGTTTTGTGACCATCCTAATTCACATTAGACTAGCTCTTTCAGACACCGCATTTAAAGATCAACAGCACACACTCAAATGAAGAGAATTACAAGGCATTCATCAAAACCCCCTGAAGTCAGCAACGCAAAACCTGTAGTCGTTACGGAACAAGGAACTGGTTGTCTCAAATGCAGCCTCCCTGCCACACCATGTTTAGGTTTTTCTCATTTTGAAATCTCAGTTACTCAAACATTTCCAGCTTCATTAGTTACAAAATGCCAACATTTGTATTTAATTTCCTTGTTTGAGGTTTGTCATCCCTCTGTTTTCACAGACCTGGATGATTTCTAACTGAGCGTCACAGAAAGCTCCTGGCTCTGGAAGTTTCACAAAGTAGTTATAACAAATGGGAATCTCCCCTTGAAAAAGCTTGTTCCAAAGCTCAGCTCCTCGACTGTCTAGCAGGAGATCTTCTTAAAAAAAAAAAAAAAGAAGATGTCTCTCCAGCATAGAAGGAGACAGTTTATTTTCCTTTGTAAAGAAATCTAAACAGAACAAGCTACGTTGGCCCTGCCCCCCATTCCTCTTGTCTGAACCCCAGCAAAGCAGTGACTCGTTTTTTGTAAGTCACCAGCTGCACCGGAGGGCTCTGCTCAGCAGCAGAAAGAGCAACACAGCGAAGGGGAAGTGAGGAGAGACACTTACCTGAGAATGCCAGGGCAAGACAGGTAGAAACCAGGACATGAAATAAAGAATCCATTTTCCCTCTAGCAACTCGCCATGCTTCTCTTAAAAAAACCCACCTCAGATAAGTGAAGCGAAGGCTAGGAAGGAAATGTGCCTTCACAGGGGGAAAAACTCAGTGACGAGCACTTCCTTCTATTCAATTGTTTTGGGGAGTTTTACACCACTTTGTCCTTTCATATGATTCTTCAGAGTTTACTAGTTGCTTTTTCTTGGAAAAATACAAGCAAAAGAGAGAGATATTTTCAAATATCTGGGAAACTGGAAAAGGTGATACTGAATCTCTTTAGACTAAAAGAAAAAGGATAATACTTTTGTGTAATTTGTGGTCGGTGAAACGTTACAAGCCTTCAGGTGATCTAGGTGCTGCTGAATAAGTCTGTACTGTATTACCCAGGGAACAAACAGACATTTTTTGTAACTACGTAATCAAGAAAAATCTTGATATTGATATTTCTAACTCCACAAGTTCTAGAAGCCAAGTGGAGGGAGGGCTGAGGAGAAAGGGATGAGGAGGAGACAAAGCTCTGAGAGGTCTGCGCTGGGTCTTACACAAACTCCCCCTGAGCGATCAAGGGATGCTGGATTTGCCTTCCTATCAGGTGATCCAGGTTGCTCCATGTCAGTAGGAGATTGCTCGTGTCCTCTGGATTGGTTCTCCAGTGGTCTGAAGCCATGGTGGAGGCTAAACAAACCGTACTGTGTTGTGCCTATTTATGGACGTACAAGAGTGTGTGGTACATTAACTACTCCAGGAAAGAATAGAGACCTCAGTAAATATTTTATATCAAGTGTAATTTATTAGCAGTATGAAGCAAAGTCAACATCACTGCGTTAAAAACTCATTATACCTTGTAAACAGACCTCCCAGTGCTGTAAGTCATAATGCCAACTTCATATTTCTCTTAAAAACAAACTCTTACTGAAAAGTAAATGAAACAGTCATAGCAGCATTTTCTTTCTTGGATAACCTGTTGTGGAACAGTCCGTATCACTAAAGGCATCTATCCTTCACTGAAAGAGATAGAGCAGATAAACAACATAAGCTAAAAGTTCCATATTAATAAAAGATAGACAAATATTTAAACCCCTCACCATTTAATATATGCTACAAAGTTTCTTTTCAAGTAAAATGACTTACACAATTTACAAATACACTGGATTCGGGTCTGTAGCAGAAGCATATTCTAAGACAATCAACAGTATAGGGTAAATACATACACACTGAATAACAGACATTGTGCTCTGCAACTGCTCCATAAGACCTACAGTAAATACACATTTAATATTTTATAGTATGAAGAACATATATTTCCATATAAAATATTAACTGCTTTTGAATATTTTCAAAAACAAGACTTTTAATTTTTTATTATCTCATTTTCTTTTTTTTTTAATCCATAATTGAACACTTGCAATTTTAGCAGCAAGAATATTATGTGGCCAAGAAACAAGCTAACCACATAATCAGTAATAGCACTTTACAGTACAGTTGACAGTCCATTCACAAGACAGTTTGCAAACGTTAAAGCATTTATACACTTGATAAACATTTCTTCTGTAGAAGTTCCAGTATCCATCTGACTGCAGCAGTAGCACATACATACATTCCATATGGCAGATATCAGTATTACAGAATTAAACCCACCTCTAGATACATATGCAAAATCCATGTGTAGTTTCAGTACGGTACCTTCTTTATAAATCATTTTTGGGAAGCTCACAATACATTCATATACAGTATGGGTCCAGCAATCTCTATACTTTTGCCAAACCGTCCACAATCCTTTCAGAAGCTGGCCTCAAAGCTGCTCTTTCCTCTGCAGTAAACTCCTTGAAGAAGCTGCTGGTAGGTAATGAAATTAATTACCTCAGGAGACTGACATTCAGTTTTACCCTTCGTGGCTTCACTGGCCAGCTTCTGCAGAAAGCCTGCTTTCATACAGACTCAGTGCATGGTGCACAAATTCATACTGTTCACTGGTCTGAACCATTCCACCCCTGAAAAGGAAACGCACTGGAATGAAATTTTATTTCTTGAGAATGTAACAACCTCTAGACCCTGCCAACCCCATGACCACCAGATAATACAAGCCCTTTTCTCAAATTTTGTCTTAGAATTTGCTTGAATAAGTGGGAGATTTGCCTGAGCAGAAGTACTTTCTGCATAGCTTATGCCACCCAGCGCATGCCCAGCATGAACCACTGTTTCTGACTCCGTCAGGGTAGGAACTAGAGAGCAAAATGTTTGGCATCTATGTTGTTAAAACCTACATTTCAGATTCAAGACATTCAAAGAGGATTTTGCTCTGTCCCTTGGGCAAGGAATGCCAGACACACAGATGCAGGAATACTACTGACGGAGCAGGGAGTAGTCAGAATCTGGCCTTTGATTTTTGTCCTTTACTAAAAATGTAACCTTTGGTGACCCTCAGATTGCCTGTGCAGAGAACAGCTCTTCCTGTCCTCGCTCTAACGCCTACAATGCATCCTGTCTGAACAGCAGCCACCTAAGGAATTTTACAGCAGTGACTCATTTCAGCACCAACAATACAAAAAAGTTTAACTTGACCATAAAAAGGACTAGTTACAGCCAGCTTGGATTAGATGCCCGCATTTAACACATTCACTTGATTACAATCCCTTTTGCAGGTCTAACTATGAGGACCAAGTTCCACATCTCCAGTGCCAACTGCAGTGTGGTAGGAAAGGGATGATGTCCTGCCAGAGGCAGGTGTGACATTTAGTAAGAGTGGCAACTCTCAGCTCTGAAATTAAACTAAGCCTCTTTCTGAGAGTACCAAGGTCTCACCTTTTAGTGAGCTGCAAGTCTATTATCATATGCTATTCCTATGAATTAAATCACAGGCTCTTAAAAGGCCCCATCCAGTGCAAAATGAAACAACCTCTTAGCTTTGCCAACAAAGACATCCACAAATTCATAACTCTTGGCTGCCTGCTGCCTTCATCTTCTGTCCTCTGTGTCTGTCCCCTGCCTGGAGGTCCAGTGAGAGTCTAGAGGTGATGGGAGGGCTTTGCTCTGGTCTCCTGTGCTGCCTCCTTCCTTCCTCCTCACTGCTGCATCCTGCCTTGCCCACACAACCCCTTCCCAGCCAGCTTCCCTCCTTGTCTCCCCCATCAATGTTCCCCCAAGATGTTCTCTAAGGGAGCGCATTTCCCAGGCTAGATCTGCTGTGTGGAAGGGGTGGAGGAAGGGAACATATCCAGGGAGAAGGGTTTGTCAGGAAGGGCAAATTAAAACAAGTTTGTCTGCACTAGGCTGTTTGTAGGGGTGGTCCTTGCTCCTTTCTCTTCAGTGCTGAAGTAACATACAAAATCACCAAAAAGTCACGGATAAGACTGGCTGGGGCTGAACCCAGCACTACCACATTTGTCCTGTGGATAACTGAGATGTTATGATGCTTCTGAACCCTGTATGGGCAAACCAATGCACATCCCTCTCAGTTTAGGGACATCTGAATCTTTTACAGGGGTTCAGACAACTAGGCCTTCTCAGTGCGATTATACATGGGATTCATGCAACTCTAGCATCATAGAATGGTTTGGGTTGCAAGGGACTTTTACTAATTGCCTAGACCAACCCCACTGCCACAGGCAAGGACACCTTTCACCTGATCAGGTTGCTCAGAGCCCCATCCAGCCTGGCCTTGAACACTTCCAGAGAGAGCACATTCACAGATTCTCTGAGAAATCTGTTCCAGTGTCTTACAACCTTCACAGTAAATAATTTCTTCCTTACAACTAATCTAAATCTACCCTCTTTTGGTTTAAAAGCATTAGCCCTCGTCTTATCGTTACATTCCCTGCTAAAGAGTCCCACTCCATCCTTCCTGTAGGCTCCCTTTAAGTACTGGCAGGCCACTATAAGGTGTCCCTGGAGCCTTCTCTTCTCTAGGCTAAACAATCGGAACTCTCTCAGCCTGTTCTCATTAGGTTAATTGATCAGCCCCCTGATCACCTTTGTGGCCCTCTAGAGTCACTCAAGCAGGTCCTTGTTTTTCTTGTACTGCAGAAACCAAAGCTGAGCGCAAGCACTCCAGGTGGGGTCTCACAAGAGTGGAGTAGAGGGGGAGAATCACCTCCTTTGGCCTGCTGGCCACAATTTGTCATCTGCAGCCCAAGATACAGTTGGCTTTCTGGGCTGCAAGTGCACACTGCTGGCTCACATCCGATTTTTCATCTACCAATAACCCCAAATCCTTCTCCATCTTGTTCTTGTGCAAGGCTCATGTTTAATAGCAAGAGATTATCTGTGACCCTTAAGATATCAGTTTGTGAAAAAGGCTGCATGGAAGAGCATTTCATGAGGAAATCTGCAAGGAGGGAGGCTTCCTCTTCCACATCCCTAGTGCCCAGAAGGGAGGTACCCATAGCTACGGCACCTCCAGACGTGCAGCCTTCATCTGCCAGTCCACACTGCCAGTTCTTCTGTGAGCTGCTGGTCTCTCTGCTTCGTTTGGACTTTCGTGGTTCTTGGAAGAAACAGCCCCTGAGGACCCAGGGACCTTGACCAGCTCTGCCTGGGCAGCCATGGCGGAGGGAAGGGTCCTATACCCTGCCCTCTGGCTTGCTGCTAGTGCAGCTGGATGCAGTCTGCTCCAGAATGAATGTGAAGCAGGGACTGGGATCTTTTTTTTAACCTGAGGCAATTAGTCAAAACACTTAAACAATGAATTGACGCACACTGGAAACTCTTTTCATCCTGTCTGAGGAGCCAAGAGCAAAGTTATCGGACGTCATTCCAAGAATGTGCCATTAAGGTTAAGAATGTGCAAAGTTTCTCGATATCACAGTAAGTCTTGAAGATGCCTCACATCAAACATTTCCTGTTTCTGTTGCAAAACATAAAAAATGAACTGGGAAAAAAAGTAAACCAAGCAGACCTGTGGGCCTTTGTCTGAATTCACAGAGAGCATGGCTGTATCTCCACCCTGGGTCAAGATTTTGAGTAGGTGAACCATTTCCTCATGTTAGCTCAGCACAGACGATTACTGCCAGATCTGTTCACCCCTTAACTTACACTGAACAGCCAAGAGGAAAGTGGCACTTGGACATACCTTACCTAGGAACAGCTCTTCTGTCTCCCTGTTGGAGCTCTACAACAGAGCTGTTGCCAGAGTGGCTACATAGGTAGTTAATTAAACTATTTTTCAGCATTGCTTTTTGCCACCATCTGAAATTTATCTGATTGCTTCTCTGGTTCTTACTGAGAGTGGTGGGCAATGGCAATATTCTGCTAAATCATTACAGCATCCCTGTGAGTCCCTCAAGCACAGCTCTTTTCTGCTATTGCTCAATTCAGTTCAGTAGAAATGTGGCCATGGGCCCATACAACAAAAAGCTCACACAGAAGTGGTATCATCAAGAGTGTTCATTCCATCACTAAGTCAGCATTTGGATGGTGGAGCTCTGAATGAGAGCAAGCCTGGCAGGGAACCTAGTGGAGATGAGGTATCTTGGATAAAATACTCAGTCTGCCTCTTAGGCAGTTTTCTGGCTCCCAGGTGTTTTTTTTTTGAACTCTCTTTTTTCTATTTTGTGTGGGTGATCTGATGTACAAAGAATAAATTGGAGATCAGCTGCTGGCTAGCATCACGAGGAAGAAAAAGCCTCATCACTGTTGCTGCCCTGCTCCTGGTTGTGCTCTATTTCTAGCATTTGCCACTTTGTAGCTGAAGTGCAACACAGCTATGGCCAGAGCTAGCTCTTGCAGTCAAGTCTAGTGGAGCGTTAAGTCCATTTTGGCAGCTTCATGCCACCTGTAATGACCCCATCTCATATGCCACCTGCCAATAAACACCAAGTCAGGACTGGGTCATCAAGGGAAGCTGATCTCAATGAAATTTGTCTGTGCAACAGTGATACTTGGCCACTTTATGAACTTGCAATCTGGTTGGGCTGGCAGTGGCTACTGTAGTTTTAAGGTCTGCTAAGCTCTGCCTTAGCAAATCCTTGCTATAAACTGAGTGCCAGGTGAGTGATGTTCATTATGCAACATGGCCGATTGGAAAAAAGAAAAAGAACTTTTGTTACTGAGTTTTACCCTCTCCGTTCCCTCCATCTTTAACAATTAAACCACAGATATATTTTTTTTGTCTCAGGCAATGCCTGAGAACATGAAGGTCTGAGGTGTCTTAAGCAAGATCTCAGGAGTCTATTTATATAATCTGAAACTTGAAAAAATATAGAAATTAATAAATAACGACAATTTTTATAATAAACTTTGTGTCACTGAGATTACTGTTATGAATGCTCATAATTAGTTCAGATTTCTGTTCTCTTTCCAAGTTTATCTAAGATATTAACACATATAGGAAAGTCCATTAGTCAGATACACCCGATGAAATTGTGTTGTCAGTTACAATACTGAAAATTTGGAGTATTTTTTATATGGCTGAAACGATGACATTAAAATCTAGGTAGCTGAGACCAGAGTTTGCTTCCACATCTCTGTGATGGAGTGTAAAAGCAATAAGAAAAAGATTGTCTAATAACAGGAATACTAAAATGGTGGAGAACACTAGAAACCTTTTTCAGTAAGATGAACAGATAATCAGAATGGAGTGTTGGAAATTTGGAATTGATAATCTGAAACAGAATAAGCATTTTTCCCTCAGCTCTTCCATCTTTTTTGTTGCTGAGATTTTTAGGTCAGGAATCCCCTTTGAGAATTATTTGCTCCAAGTGGCTCATGCTGTTCTGTAAGAATCACATCACAATCTCTAGTATGATGAAGGTGCATGGGAGGGGAAAGCAGAAGAGATGATCCACAAACACAGTCAAATACATGGATTCTGGTCCTTTTGCAATTAGTGGCTCCAGTACCTTTCAGAGCTCTTCAGAGCACAAAATTCCTTCATTGCCCCTTTTACCTAAACACTTTTTCAGAATTTGCACCCTTATGGGTTGTTTCCATTTAAAGAAGAAACGTATATTAGAAGCAGTTAAGATGCTTGCAAGTAGATTATATGACCTGTTACCTACAGCAGGAGAGAAATGAGACTTCTCTATTCTTGGTGCAACCCTGTTTATTTACTTTATACAAAATCCTGTTTTCCCGTGCGCAGTAAGAAAGAAAAGTGCAACCAAACCAACAGCTTCCATTGTGCACAATACCCACATCCTCCTTTCCAACAAAAATCTCTCTTCAGCCGTGGTTTCAGAAAACAAAGCACTCTGCAACAATGCTGGCGTACAGTGTTCCTGCTCCCAAGCTGTGAGTTCAATCAGGGAATTGATCTGACTTAAGAAAATTCTGCAACAAATGCCTTGCTGTTTTCTTAAGCTGGGTAAGTTTGCCAACCCAATTCAAAGGACCCTCAGCATAGCTGAGGGAACAGCAACAGCACCAGATTTGGCTCTCTCTGATCCATGAAGAAGCTACATGTTGAGTGAGCCTGGATGTCCCTGTCAATCCATGCTCAAAGACAATTCCTTGCCTCCAGATTGCCCCATATCTCTTGTGTCCTAGTGGGATGCTGCAGACAGCAGTGAGCTCCAGGAGGGGAAAAGAGGTGGGCCAAATGCCCAGCAATTACAGAGTTGCTGTCTCAGGAGAATTTAATTCAGTTTCGGCCAGAAAATAATATTCCTTATTCAGGATCTAAATACAAATGTTACCCTGAATATTCAGCTAATGCTGTGATAAAATTCAGCAAATGTGATAGCAGCCGTCTAATGTAAAGCAACATTCAACCGTGGAAAGGTTTTCAGAATCATTACTGAATCATCAGTGGTCATTATTAAAACATTTCAGTAATGATTTCAGAATAATTTCAGATGGTTTTTCTGTAACTCACCGATCCACTCGTAGCTGGCAGACAATGCTCAATGCATCTACAACTCCTTCTTCCTTCAACTGCTGACAACCAATTGCCGTGGCAATAAAACATCCAGTTCTTCCTATACCAGCACTGAAAATAAGGCAAAATTTAATAAGGGAATGGAGTTCGCAGATCAAAGGAGTCAAGTGGAAAGCACTAAACAGATATGAAAACACTACAAATACAAAACATGGAATAGTTCCTGGGTGCATGACCAGCAAGGGTAACTTCTCAGCTCTCTTTCTTAGAGAGGAATTAAAGGGTGCAATGTTCCAGCAGTTCAGTTATTGCAGGTAATACGAGTCTTACATGTTTCCAGTTTGCACACGTGTGTATGGTAAAAAACCCTAAAATCTCCATTAGGACCACAAATTCCAAATATTCTCTAGCACAGTCCAAGCAAATGATACAGATATGCAATGAGGCTGGGGAAAAGCCCACCGAAAGGCAAAAGTCAGTACTCTCAAGGTTTTCTTGATACCTGCTTGGGAACAGCCATTTTGGCATTATTTTTTACTTCTTGGGTGTCCAATACTTTTGATAATCTCTGCCCCACTCTGTTTCTTGCTTAAGTGTTGTGGAATTCAGTGCAGTTCCTCCTTGTCATGCTGCATGACAGGAAAATGAGAGGAGAACAGTTAAAACATGGAGTCAGGGGTCCAGATTTCCATGGCTGGCTTTACAGTAAATACTTAACCATGTGGTGCCTTGCTCTCTTCATCTCTTCAATGAGTATGAATGCTACCTGCCTAATAAGAGCACTGCAAGAGTTATTTAAATGAATTCCAGGAAGAATCCATTGAGCATTTCAGATGGAAGCTTGGTAGATCTGAGTGCAAAGTGTTACCAGGAGTATGTCCATTTGCTACAGCTGAAACAAATCAGAAACTACTCACCACAGAATGAAAGATAGGAATGCTTTAGACACTCAAGAGCCCTCCCATCTGGAAGTGAAACTTTCCAAGAGTACTCAGCAATATTAAATATATGAGAATGTCTAAGCCAACCATGAGAGGATAATGAGAGGTAAACTGGCAGTGTAAAGAAAGGATCGAGTAAGATGAAGATCCTTAGCTGACATCCTGTCTCCTTGGGCATCAATGTCTACAGTATAAATGCATCCAAATGGAGAAGGACATAGTTATAAAGAGGGATTTGGAGAAAGCAATCTAATGCATACACCCATTCTCTTCCTCAAATGTTTTGAAAACCTTGAAAGTGGTGCTAAGAAGTTTAAACAATTCCGATGTAAGTTATCTTGGCTATAATGAAGGGTTCTTTTTTTCCATTTTTTTTTTTGGGTAGATTAAGTGTTTTGGACAAGTTCTTAATATGTATTAAACAAAGACTATGGTTTTCTAATGTATTTTCTTCCTCAGCTCAGACATGTCAGTCCTATTTTATTACACAGCATTATTTCAAACAATGCAAGATAAAAATGGCATTATGCTTCACTTGCCTGACATACCTTTCCTGTTATATCCAGAAAATATGGATAGCTACTTACTCTGAAGTATTTTCAAGCATCCAAACATGGTATTTATATTATATACATTTGTATTTTTCCCTTCTTTTTTAGGAGGTTAAGGTGTAATAGCTCATTTGTAATGACTGTGGTCTTTTAATTTGGAACATAGCATACTGGACTGTTAAGATTTCAGGACTAAGAAATGCAGGCAGCATGCTTTGTACAGAACAGGTTAATGCACTAGCTGATGAAGAAAGAAAAGCAAAAATTTGCAGGCAATAAATATCACAGCATCAAATTTCTGAGCATGAAAATTTTATCCCTTATTCCCATTTAAGAAAGTGTTATAAGTCCTCCAATATGCCAAACTGCTGGTTCTTCTGGGAAGCAGAAAATGCCATTGTGGCCCAAATTCTCGGCTAGCTTCATTTCACAGACTAAACGGGACTAAATTAATTTTACATTTGCATTACATAATTCAGTGTTCTAATTTTTCTTTATTGATTCAATTTAAATAGATATAAATTTAAATTAAATTTTCCCTCTGTATTTGAAATCTCTGAGTTGAATCTTGTATTTGATCCCAAACCACCTAGCTGCCATTAAAACCAAACTTATTTTGATGTACTAACTACACAGCCAAAGGATAGATTAAGGAGATATTTTCCATATTAACCACATGCTTTCAATGAGTGACATGAGAAAAGAAACATATACTTTTCCAGTGAATACCTCCATCAAGGTTAGTAAGAATTCAAAACTTTTTTCTTTGGGAAATCAGTGTCCTTGGTGTGTGTGTAATGACATCTGCTGATTTCAAGGACCAAAACAAATGTTTACACATTTTCCTGTTCTTTTGCAGAATAGCAACTACTTTGCTAAAAGATGTTAAGTCCTTCTTACATCCTGAATCCTGAATGTGCTCATCACTGAAGTGTGTAAGGCAGCTCTGTGTGCTGATAGGCTACAAGACAAGTCTAAAAAATTTTTTGCACTAGTGCAATAATTCCCAGTATTCAGGGATTATTAAAGCATTTCTGCTTCAGATTAAAGATCATTGTTTGAGTGTGCACTGTAATGCCACTCTGGAAGTAGTAGAATTGTTCAGTTGTATCCAAGATCCAAATTTAAAAGCGTGCACAGTTTCTATAAGACCCAGATAACCTCAAGTGCAGCTCAGATTAAAAGGGAAGAAACTATCTGACTAGAAAATGGAGCATGTGTGAGTATGCTCATTTTGTAGACCATAGTGTAGTTAGTGTATAGATAGCTGAATGGTCACTGAAGAACTATTAATTTTAATCACAACTGAGCTGGGCAGAGAAGAACCTAATGAA
>NW_008633172.1:0-15714 GCF_000691845.1 Merops nubicus | reverse complement strand
CCGGCGTGCCCGGGAGCTGCGGGCTCCGGGCACCCAGAGCCGCGCGCGGGTCCCGTCTCGAGAGAAACCTCGGCTCCTGCGTCTTCTCGGGGAGCTGCCAAAAGCTGCAGGGCCCACGGCACGGAGAAGCGGAAAGGACAGCCTCCGGCTTCAGGCTGCCTGCGGGAGCCACCCGATGACACCTGTCTGCATAGTTCTGAGGTCTCTCTAAAACCAGGAACTTGAAAAATGTGGTTAGAATCTGTGTTCAGGGATGAATCTGGCAGCAGACTCTGGCTGCCTGGTGCGTGAACCCAAATCGCCTTCAGTCCTTTCTCAGAGCACCCCAGACTGCTTAGCCATGTTTTTAAATGTCACACTGTCCTATAAGCTTGTTCAGAGTCTTAAGTCCTGAACTGACTGATGGGAGCCCCAAGGCATAGAACTGGGTTACATGATTGTTACAAGGTCATACTAGTTTATCAGCTCTCGTTTGCTGGCTTAAAACTTTAAAGGTTTTACAAAGCTTCAGAGCTGAAATCCCTTTTCGGTTCTCTGCCTCTGTGATTTTTGCCTTTATTTTTCTTTTTAATGTAAACCAATTAAATCTCTTATAAGCAGGCTTCTCTGTTTGTAGAAGATCACATAATCTAACCTGTGGTGGGAAGAGACTTCCAAAACTATATATGCTAGACAAAAAAAACCTGCCAAGTCTTGTGTAATTTATTTAACCTCTGCAGAATCTGACATGTGCAAAAAATATTTTTGCCTGATATCAGGAAAGGACAATGTGCTTGTGCATCACATGAGGATCCTCAGACCTTTCCAATCCGTTAGCTAGCACAGGGGAGTGTTAAACAGCATCCCAAATTAGAAAGTCCTTTTAAATGAGCCAGTCAAGGGTCTTAGGAAATCTCTAAATTACTGATGCTAGCTTTTGTTCCATCTGAAGATTTCTTCGATATTCCAAGGACTGTGAGATCATGTGGAGAAGGTTCACCCTGGATGTGGAACAGAAGCCAGCTAGAAGGGCTGTAATTTCCTATTAGTACTGTTTTGTGGTGCCTTTGGGAGTGACTACATCACTACACATCTCCTCTCCTGTGCTTCTCCCGTCCTCAACCATTCTGTGACTGTGTCCTGCCCTGCTTTTGTATGCCAGAAGTCAAAAAAGAACACGGGAGTAATAGAAAATCTGATATGGAAGTCTTTTACTAAAGAACGGGGATATAATTAATGGCAATCGTCATAGCTTTATGGAAACTAGGTCTTGTCAAACAAACATGATCTCAAGAATGTAATCTCAGAGAATGAATTGATAAAAGCAATTGTGTAGATGTGATGTACTTACACTTTCATAAAGCTTTTGACTTAGAACTGCATGATAGTCTGGCTAAAATGTTAGTATTACACGATATCAGTAAAGTTCCTGTTAAATGGATTAAGTACTGGTTAGCTAAGATAGCTCAGAGGCATCATTTGTGGGAAATATTGCTGAATGAGAGTGTCATGGGGATTTGACAAGAACTGATATCAAAGTTCAATGCTATTCAACAGGTTTGTCCATGATTTAGAAGTAACTATAAACCATGGCTGAATTTTAAGTTTCACAGTGTCACAAGACAGGGTAACAAAAAATGATATAAAATTTATATAATGTGATTAGCATCATGAGGAAAGCTAATTCTAACAAAACATGTATTAGCGGAAATACGCAGAGTAATACACTTGGGAGCAAGTACTGTAGGTCTCTCTGTAGCTATATATTGGAAAAAGGCTACTGCATTCCTTAGAGTTGACCACAGGAGCAGGAAGTGGGAGTGATTTTTAACCTACAGGTATGGCATGGACAGACTGCTAGTAGAATATATCACATAGCTCTAGCAGAGAGCTTTTAAAGGAAGGTATAAAAACTGAAGTGAGCACAGCAGAGGAACCAAGATGACTTGGAATAAGCAGATAGAGCTCTGTTCAGTTTCAAAACCGTTGAGAAGCGACCTACTGTAGAATTACCTTCATGGAGTGAAGATCATGATCTTCATGAACTGCACTTGGCACTTTTTTCCACCACCATGATCAGACCCTTTCACAATAACAGGAACCAATATCTGGAAGCTAGAGCAGTGTACGTTAAAACTGTTAGTGTAGTTGATATAAAAAATAAACTACATTTCTTTCAATAGAAGAATGATTGAGTACTGGAAAGACTGGCAAGAATGTTTTTGCATATCCTCAGCATCTACCCAGTGCCTTTAATGAATCATTTTAACTCATTACCATTGTGCTCAAAGTGTAATTCTGTGACCTGAAGTTCAAAGGAGGGCATCCACATGGTCTTTCTGCCCTTAAGTATGATTCTATGAAGGGAACAACATGCTGAAGAGATTCCTGTAGATTAAGCATCCTCTGTCTCTCACACCATACTGAAGTCGTACGCAGCCCTGTTGTGTCTCTGTGCTAGTATTCCAAAAGAACAAACTGGATGACCAAATTACATATTGTGTGTATGTGTACACGCTCTCTCTCTCTCTCTTTATGTATGTGTATAGCTTGCAGCAACACATTATTCTTCTATCTTGTGCTTCTAAGCCGTGAGTGTGTTTCTGGCCGTGAGAAGAAGTCTTCTGTTAACAGCTTAGGCTGTATTTCCAACCTGCCACCTTCAGTCAGCTTGCTGAGTCAGGCCAGCCTGCTGTATCTCAGTCTCATTTTCTGGCCCTTCAACCTGCACCTAGAGCTCTTGACTGAGTGTTCTGAAGACATTATTTGCTCCATACTGCTCTTAGATCCCTCAGGTGCTCAGATGATCTTCCTCAACCTAAAATGCAATTTGGCTATTTCTGTCCTTCTCTACTTGTAAAAGTCAATATGGGAAGCTGTGGGAAATGAAAAGGGTGTTAATGAAGTCTCAGTAGGTCCAAGTAGGAAGAAGCTCTGCTGTGTCCCCTTTCTTTGCACCTATGGATTTCCAGGTCAAAGGGAGGGGAAATGTCAGAAATAGAGGCTTTGGATGAAAATTAATAGACACAGACAAGGAAGAGCCAAAGAAGCACAAGAAGATAGGAGATACAAGGAGCAGAAAGAATAGTATGAGGAGGCTGAAAGGAGGTCTTTATTATAAGATTCTCTATTAGAAGAGTTCAAAAGACTAAGCAAAATGGTTTGCAGCCAAAGCTCCTGTTTTGAAAACCCAGAGGCTTATGTGTCCCGCTCATGAAAGAACCGCAGCACCATCTCGTTTCTTTCTCATAAGGGACATGGGCTTATGCCCTCTCCTCCTTTTTTGTGCTTCTGATGGAGCTGGATTCGGTGAGCTGAGGCAACAGCCAATGCTATTGTAAATACTAGTGCTGCTTCCCTGGCAGCACCCCAGCATTCCCACAGTGGTTCCGGCCAGGGTCAGTGGCCCTTGCAACCACTTTGTGCCCTTTACCCTTGCCTTCTTCCTCTGTGATGGCACTGCCGCTGATTTAATAGCATTAGTGTTTAAGCCTTTCTCAGGTCATTCTATTTCCATTGGCCCTCCTCTTTCATCTTAATTTGGCTGGGAGAAATGGCAGCCCTTTCTTGCTGTTTGCTAATGAACCTGCCTAGAGCGTCTTTACAGTTGGCAAGGAAAGTGACATCTCTGTGGCAGAAAGCAAAGCCTACCAGAGTCTCTGTGGACCAAGACTTTTTCTCAGGTGTGTTTCATTTTCTCAAATCCAATGAATTATTTTGTGATTTTTTTTTTTCCTGTTCCACATGTGATTAAGTTAGCACTCTGTGAAGCTTTGTCAGAGGAAAATGAAAATCTCTGGCTTGTAGTATAGAAAGTATGCAGGTGGTCAGGGTTCTTATGTGGATACTGCAAATATTTACTGGAGCAAATCTGAGCTGGACTTTTTTTGCAGGCTAGTGCTATGGCAGCTGTAGGACTGAGCCCTTGCCAAAGAAGCACTTATTAATTCACACAAAGTGAAAAAGTTCCAACAGGATGGACTGTTCCCAGAAGAAGAAATTACACTGATCAAGGCATTTAGCTATGCTGGGGAAGAGCCAAGTTCAAGTCTCAGGTCCAGAAAAGCAGACCAAGAACTTAAGCCCAAATCTCTCATATCCCTTGTAGGTCTCCTTCTACATGCAGGCTTCTGTGTTGCCCAAAGCAAATTAGGGAACTTTATGTAGCAAAGGTTTCCTCAGGACAATGAGTTCCTGCAAAACATGTATATTTCAACAAACTGAGTATTTCCCAACAAAGCTGGTTATGCCCAAGACAGAACAAAAAAACTCCAGGAGCAGTTCCATGTGTTAGATGCGAACAAGTATGTAGAGAGGGAGATGTTGGGGAGATAATTAGATGGTTGTCCAAGTTTGGACAGACTTGTGGCAGCTGCCTAAGCCATGTCTGTCTTCTGAGTTCTTGCAAGTGTCTTCTGTACTTGAGCTGCAGTGTGTGGCAAGTGAAATAATTTTCCTTGGAATCAGGGAGGATTGGCAGGTTTGCATCACTCTCTCCTGAACACAATGCACGTCTACAAAATGCCACACACCTTTTCCTTTGCCTCTTTCTGTGTGGAGGAGGAATGGAGCTGTTGATTGTTTTGGTTCTTTCATGTGCAGACATGAACTTTGGGATTTTGGCCTGTATGGAAGCAAGACCAGTCATAATGTTTGTTTTACTTTTCCTGTTTTGCACGTCATTGTTTTGGAGCACCTCCTAAGGCTGTTTGTTTCAGACGCATGGCCACTTCTCTCTGCTCTCTGGGACCAGAGCTACTAAGCAGTGCTATCAAAAGAGATCTTAGTAGATCTTTGATTCACCACCTTCCACTTCCTAGAATTATTGTTGTGCTTGCTTGTAACTGGACGGATTTTTTCCTTCCAGGCACTTGGTATTGCTTCATGTAAGTACAAGGTCACTTCTACAGGACTGGTTTTCATCCAGCTCCACTACTGCTTGGAAAGCATTCTAAAATAGTATTTGCCCTTTGGAGTGTGTCTGTCCCAGGCTATTGCCAGTGGACATCTGGATTAGAATCACAGCTGGCATTGACTGGCCCCCTTGACAGTAGTCTTGGCAAAGAAGCCAGAGCTTGAACAAACCATTAGATAATTAGAAGCTGCTACAGTGACTTGCAATCAAAGAGAAATGGATGCAGAGGGTCCTCTTGCACTCCTAGAAGTAATAACCCCCTGTTTCTCTGTGAGACACCCCCTGGGTGTACTGCAAGATTTTGCTGAGTTTCTTAACCAACTGTTTTGTTCTCCTGGTGGGGCTTACAAAGCTAGAAAACCTACTAGAGATAGGCTTGAGTCTTTCTGTGACTTGTTCATCAGCCACATAATGGTTAAATCTATCCACTGCAGTCTTCTATTGCTAGTTGAAGAAACAGAGGGGCTGTAGCTGGACTCAGAGTCTAAACAGGATGGCAGAACTGGCAGCTAGCAAAAGCTTCTTTCTCCACATTCCTATTCATGACTTTTGGGTAACAGGTCAGTCAATGCCAGGTGCATGGTGCAGTTTTAGGAAAGAAACTGCAGAATTTTTGGAAAATTTTGGAGCATATCAGGAAAGGAAGTGTAATCCTACCTCCTGACTCCAGATTTAGATCCTACAACTCTAAATTTTAAGCTGAATTTTGAGATCTTATCTCTCGGTTTTCCAGGTTGAGCACAGAAGAGTGGAGGGTTTTCTTAAGTCTGAAAATCTGACATTGAAGCATTGAAGTTGTTGTTCTTCTAAGAAACAAAGGGAACGATCAATTTTTTCAAGTTTGCTTTTTTTTTTTTTTTTTTTTAGTGAGCAACTGCAACCTTTCCTATTTTCCCTCTTTGCTGCTGCTCTCCTGTGAAAGTGAACAAGGTTCACAGCTGTGTCTGTACACTTGCAGCATTTTGGAACTCACATTGTAAAGTGAATCTGGATTGTCTTTATATATTTCCACTTAGTGAAGATATTCCTAAACTAGAGCTGTTTGTGTCCTTTGCTTGCTTCTCATCTAATAAATTGTGATGAAAAAGAAAGTCACTAGTCAGCAACAGCCTTTGTCTAAATGGCCCTGAATGAAGCTTTGGGGTGGAATGTTTTAAGCCTTCCTCTTCAAAATCAAAATGCTTCTGCTTGTGCTATGTTAGCACCACTTCACAGTCAAGAATCAGTCTGAATAAACTAAGCGCTCATTACTGTTTGGTAACATGCAGAAATCATAATTCAGAGGGAGGTTTGTCTAACAGGCCCAGAATTTATTTGGAATCAAAGGTCAGGACAATTGTGTGATTTATGAATTGATAAAAAAAACGATAAACATTAAGAACTAAAGTCATCCAGCTTCAGGGTAGGCAGTATGGACTTGCTAGAGATGGTTCAGATGAGGCTGCCTGGTGACTGCCCTCTGAGGAGATTCTTATTCAAGCAGCAGACCTTGACAGTGTAGGACAGAAGAAGGACCTAGGAAGAACATGGCTATTCCTCAGCTTGACAGTAGTACACAGGCTGCCTGAGGACAAATTTCTTGTCCTAAGTGCTGCCTTTGGACACAGAGGGAGGACTGGAGAAGACAGAGAGGGAATCTTATCAATGCTTATAAATATCTAAAGGGCAGGTGTAAAAAGAATGGAGCCAGACTCTTCTCAGTGGTGGCCAGTGATGGGATAAGGGCAATGGGTACAAACTGGAACACAGGAAGTTCCATCTGAACAAAATGAAAATCTTTACTGTGAGGGTGATGGAGCACTGGCACAGGCTGCCCAGAGAGGCTGTGGAGTCTTCTTCTCTGGAGGTATTCAAAACTTGCCTAGACATGGTCCTGTGCTACCTGCTCTAGGTAAATCTGCTTTATCAGGAGGGTTGGACTAGATAATCTCCAGAGTACCCTCTAGCCCCTGAAATTCCATGATTCTGTGATGTGTACACAGAGGTGGAATTAAATCCTTGTTGCATCCAAACTGTGCTTTAAGAACTTGATTCAACCCTCCACCAAAGAGGTACAATAACACACTAGTATATTTTTTTTCCCATAGATGACAAAATTAATTTTACATTTTTGTTTTAAAGAGAACTTTCATTCTTTTTCTCATGCTACATCTTGTCACCCAGAAGCAGATGTCACCAAGTAGGCCTGGCCATCAAATGCCACCTATATTGTTTGGAACCTATTGTCTAGGACGTTGTCCTTGCAAGAAGACTATATTGTAAGCTACTTGTATTTGATGGAAGAGATATTTGCTTAAAAATGTGAGAAATAGTACTGTCCCAAGTATGTGTCTAGGATGCTGTTGTTCAGAAAAGCAGGCTGTGGCAATGAAAAGCTTTTTATTTTTCTACTATGCATTAGTGTGTCTGCAATCATTAGCTATGTGTCTATTAAACTAGGCATTTGCTATAGAAATGGAATAGCATCTTGTCACTGTGGTTGTGCTGCCTTTCAAGGGGGTTGAGAAGAAGGTGGTAATGAACTGGTGATACATGAGCATCAGATCAGTTCTGGGGAAGTGGGCATTTCAAAACATTAATTGTTCACTTCATCAATTGAAAAAACACTTTGTGTTTGGCTGACACCAGCTGTACACTCTGGTAACTCCTGATCATTCCTCCAAGCACAGAGTATGAAAATGAATTTTTTTCATCCTATTGCCATTCAACCCCTCAGCCTCCAAATACTTGTGCCTTTCCACATGGTGTGCTGGAAATGCTCTTTCCAAACTTCCTTGCCTAGTGCCTTTGAGTGTTTGTGATCACTCTCAGCACTCCTGTCTTCTTATGAAGCCATTAATGTAGGCTGTTGAAGTTCTACAAGGAAATGGCAATAATGACTCAACTGCAGCTTATTACCACTCTCCAAATCTTCTCTTGGTCCCTTTTTCAATCTTCCCATAATTTTGTATGTGTTCATGGCCTTGTTAATTGGGTATTGCTGACTTGAGAAATTGTGCTTCCTCCTGGAGAAAGATTAGGCCTTTGCCTGTTTCAGTGACAAAGCTAGAAAGCTGGGCAAAATGAATAAAGCATAATGCCCGATATGAACTTATAATTAGCAATTAAGTCCCTTTGTTAGTACTTCAACACTCTTTATCTTGGGTTTCCACTGCACCTTCTGAGATCCTGAAAGACAGGTGCCAGTGTTCACAAAATAATGCTACCCGCCATAGCCTCACCAATACCTTTTAAAACTGAGTCTAAAGCCCGCTAAGAACGGGTAGTTTTGGGCTACAAATAAAAGCTTCTTGTGCTGTCTTCTGCAGCTCCCCTGGGTAATCACCTTTAAACAGCCGTCTCTGAGCTTACTCTTCCCTTGCTGAGTTCCTGCTCTATCTTTTTCTCCTGTTTTATCCCACTGTCCTTGTGCTGCCATTTCAACACACTGCCATGGAAAGAGAGGTTTCTTCTGCTATTTGGAGCACTTCTTAGCCAGTTGCAGCCTTTTTAAGGCAGTCAAAGTAGCCTATAAGTCATACATTGCAAGGTATCTTCATCATTTACATGTTTTATTAACCTCACGGCCTTTACATGCTCTCAGCTTTATGAGGAGATCACAAACGATATACTAAAGATACAAAGAATGGGGTTGGTCTTGAAACGTTCTATTTGCATGGTTGTTTTCTCCCCACTTCATTTCAGTTTAGGAGCTTCCTTGTGCCTGAAAAATATTTATTAACACCAACACCTCCTCCTGTTTTGGCAGCAGTTTGTAGTGCAGGTTTCTATCTGTATCAGTCCTGTGCTACATTTGTTTTGTTTGCTGATACTTTGACTGAAATAGAAACTGCTAATGGATTTCTCCAAAGGCAAGACTTCACATAACCACCTCCCAGAATGAATATAACTTTTGGTGTTTCAGTGACCTATGATAGAGGCATTATTTTTGCTTTAATTGATGGTCTGCAACAAGGGAGATAAAGAGATTTCAAGACTGTGGTTCAAACAGGTATTTGAGTGATGGAAATCCAACAAGAAACTGACTGTTGGTGTGTTTTTGGGGAAAGGTCACTGTTGGCATGACTTCTGTTCAGCACTCAGAGGACCGCAGTGACAGTTTGCCAGATTTCAAGACTCCAGAGAAAATATGGAACTATGTTTTGGAATGGTGTCTCTAAATCAGCCGAACAAGACAGAGAAGTACATGGCGCTTGCCTGAGGTCACAAAGAAACATTGGAGGTCACAAAGGTCAGTATTGGAGATGGAGTATTGCGACTGCAGGCTTTTGCTCAGACTGTGTGCCTCCAGTATGGAAATGTATAACCTGTCCAGTCTTGTCTCCATGGGGCACTGTTAATACGACTAGCAAATACTTCAGAGTTCCCAGCAAACTGCTGGTGGGGACCTCTGCCTGTGTAAATCTGTACCATTCAACCCTATGGAGGCTAACTGCAAGGTGAAAGATTTGGTGACTGTATTGTCATCTATATTATATTACACAATGAAAGGGATTAAGGTATTATCACACCAGATCCTCTGAAATGCTATCAGGCATTTGAACAACGTTATTCTTGTGCATGTAGAATATTTTTCTCACATGAATCTTGCTGTTTTCCCCTCATTCTTGAGTCTCTCAGCTGATTGTCACATATCATTTCAAGAGCTGGCCCTGTCTCTGACTGCAGCTATTCGTTATCAGCCCCTTTGCCTTTACCACTTCCATTTGTAATTTAAACACCCTAATTTAATAGGTTTGTCTCATTATTTTGATTAATCATATTAACTCATATTAATTAAGAGATGGATTTAGGTAATGACAGAGGTTAATGGAGTCAGTTTTCACTTTTCCCTGGTTTTTCAAGGGAGGGGGAACACAGGGATAGAAGGGGAAAATAAAAAGAGAGACTAGAATGAGTGAAAAAGAGAAACTGTTGGGGGGGAAATCTCAGTTAGCAATCAGAAATTCCCTGCTAATTGAATGTCTGATTTTATTAATGATGAAATTTATAAAGGTCCTTAAGAAAAGAAAAGAATTTAGCCAGTTCAGCAGTTAAGTGTGAATATTAAGTAACTCCAAGATAAAAGTTAAAATATCCATTTTCTTTTCTTTTCTCTAGTTCTTTAAATAAAAAGCTCTCTTTGACACCTCATCCCATTAGAGCTTTAGCTTCCTTTGCTATCCAGTGCTAAATGGCAGGAGACATTGCAGAGAATGTAATGTCCTGGATGGCTTAATAAATGGTGACCTCAGAGGGTAAGAAGTTAATACATGGATCATCACAGTGCTTATTTTCCTTGATGCTTGCTCTCTGATGATGCTTTGGTAAGTGGAAGAAGGATTCCAGCTCTGCCCTATGCTCTGTCTCTACTCTATCAGGCTTGTTTCCCTGAGGCTCAAGAAACAATGCACTGCAGAGTGTCAGATTGGGGCTGAACTTCGTGCTGGTGCTGTGGGCTGCATTTCCATCTCAACAAAGGCATGGTGAATCCTTTGCTTATTGAAGTCCCTCCAAGACAGGGTTTCATGGTTACTACTCCAGGGCATGTCTGGAAGCAGGCTGCACCTCATTTGTCTCTTGCTTTTTCCTTATTTGTACCAATGCCTTATAGGCATAAAATCCCATTTGAGGAGGGGAACTCTTTATAGTACTACTGCCCTCATGCAAATGACAGCATGAGAGCAAAGCAGGTGAAAGCTCTTTCATCCTGTGCTCCATGACACTTCAACTGAGGTGCTTCAATGAACATTTGAACAGAAAGCTATTTTGGAGCTGAAGCTGTGGTTGGTAGTGAATTGTGAGGTAACTGTGCAAGACCCCAGAGCAAGCAGTTAACCTTTCTTCTTACCAGAAAAGATTTTTGTGGCAATGGTAACATGGTGTACAAAATGAAGGGAGGTAAACATATAGGAAAAAAACCCCTCTTATTCAAACCCTAAGTTAACAAATATGAGCAAAGAGTTTGTATAAATCATCATGAATCTAAACCAAACAGAATTGGAGAATGACAGTTGTTTGGTGAACAAACTGTTACAAAAAAATAACTGTGAGGGAACTTGAGGTCTTTGTATATACTCTTCCAGTAAATGTTGCTGTTAAAATGTAGTCCTCACAGGCAACTTAAGAAGGGTAGCCAGTAAGACTTGTAAAACCAAAACACTACACTTTAAGTGTAGTGCACTATCAGCCCAAAGATTATATGGCAATAACTTACTAGGAGAAGCACCAAGAACATGGTGAACATCTCCTGTCAAGTATTATGGGAAATATTCTTTGTGACCACTTGTAGTCATTGTTTTTCTGTTAACTCAGTAGAATGTGTTGTCTGTGGAAGGACACAGTACCTCTTGACTATCCAGATTACGTGTCTGCAGTACAGTCTCTTGGCTCTTGGCTACCTATAGCTAAAGACTGCAATATAGACAGTCTCATGTGAGTTTTAAATGTCATCCAAATGGAGTCCTTATAGCTAACTTGACTGCCACTCATAAGAAATTTTAATATAAATTCCAGAAGTTGATTACTTTTCAGTGATCTGTGATTAAAATAGCAGAAGTCTAAAGTGGAATTTTTCCATAATCAGTATTTCAGCGTGGCTGAACGAAACAGATTTCAGTTCAAAAGGCACTAGGGCAGTTGAAATCTGATAAGATTGACTGACCTTTTTGTGACTTTGATGAGAACATCAAAAAACAATTTTGCTTTTGCAATGATGTTTCATAACAGGTAAAAATATACCACATTTCAAGATTGTTGGCAACCTGAGAATGTTCACAGTCTGTTTCAGTGTTAGAAAACACTACAAAAGTGACATTCTTTTTGTTGTTGTTTTATCTTTGCTTAATTAAGCATAAGTCAACTAGGGAATTATTTCTGTGCAAAATGACATTTGACCTGAACAGTGGAAAACAATGAGCTCAAAAGATCCAGCTGGTGTTCCCAGTCTAGTATCTTTTGGCTTGCATATAGAAGTATGAGCATGTAGGACTTGTATTTGCAAAGTACAAAGCTCTAGGTGTGTACCATTAAGGGACTTCAGAAATGGATGACTGGAAGCGTCTAAATGCAGCCTGACATTATGAAATGACCCAATGAAATTTCACTAAATTGGGAATTAGAACAGTACAACTGGCAGCATATTTTTCTTCAGAGAGTTAAGATCTTGTTCAAGCAGGGAAAGCCTCTCAGGCAGACTTTGTCCCTGTGGAGCTTCCTTGCATGGTTACCAAACCATCACAGCTACCTCTCTACCTGGGAGTATTCCTAAAACTCTTGCTTCTGAAATCCTGCTTTCCCTTGAGGGATACTCACTTTATTAAAAGCATGCAAGGCTTTTATCTCTACAGAAAAGCCTGAAACAGTAGGACATTAAAAGCTCAGAAAATTTAAAAGCCTGATAGGAAAATCCAGTACATGTATATGCATATATATAAAAAATACATATATAGATATATAAATGTATATATGAAAGACAACAGTACCTCTGGATATTTTAAGATGGTTTTGGGATTATTTTGGTACCCGACTGAAATTTGAAGTCTTTTGTGTTGTAAACGGTCAGTGACTTCAGTGAGGGTTCAGACGGACAGAGGACACCAGATACCTTTTTGTTGTGAGACTGGGAGGACTGGGCTGCTCCTTTTTGGAGACTTTTAGTGGATACTGTTGGAATTAATATGTGTCTAAACAGTATGTTTCAATAAAAGATCCTGACTTTATGATATTCTTTCACACATCTTCACTTAAGTTTGAGGTGCAATTTTTTTTTAGCAGTTGACATAGAACCAGAGATTTATATCCTGTGAAGAAGTACTAAATAGGCAAAAGCAGGTTGTAATACTAGCCTGTGAATAAAAATAAAGAGGAAAAAAATAGCAGAGAAGAACTGTGTAGATAGGATATTTTTCTCCAAAAAAAAAGCCACATTATTTTAATTCTGATTTTAGTCTTGTTGAATTTACACTAGACAGAAGTCAGTGGAGTTGCTTCACAGTGTGCAATAGCCTAAGGTTAAAACTGAATCCTATATCTTAAAATATGATGTGTGTGTACACATTTTTTTGTGGGTGCACTGTATCTCTTTGTCTATGCATATTCAAGTGTTATATATTTCACAGCTGCTGTCTGCATCATTCACTTCCAAAACCAGCATGCATTCATTTTCATAACTTTTTGTTCTATTACAATATTAATGGGACTATCAATGGGAAAGGACAAGAGAAGCATTTTTAATGTTTATCTGACAGTTGCAAATTTCACTTGAGGTTGTTTACTGGGATCTGATTGTTGGCAAAGAGGAGTAGGAAAGGCAGCAAGATGAATGGGATCACAGGAAGAAGAGATGTATTTATGGGTCCTCTTAGCACCATCTAAGAGTAATAAAAAGTCCTGTCTTCCCCCTCCTTTACCAAGTCTTAAGTTTTAAACAGCAAACATTGAGGGATTGTTTTAATTAACTTCTGTTTAATCCAGGTGGCCTGTTTGAAGCGAAACATGTTGCATTTAGAGATGTGAAAATCAGAGAAAAGTTTCAGTGTATATGTTTATTCTCATCCAACATGTTTTTCCTAGTGGAGGAAATGCCTGGAAATAAGAGAGTTTGTGGACATGTGGATGAACCTGCAATGTGATGTTGGATCATGTACCAAATTGCTCTTGGACCTTGCCTTTTTTGACCTTCAGTTTTAGGACTGTCCTAAGTGAGTCTTCCTTCTTATGGGGAGAGCTGAATCTTTTCCCAGATTTGCTCGGCAGTTCTACAGACCCTGTTTTATAGATCTGGGCATTGCAGCTCCAAATTTTCTGTGCTGTAAACATCGCTTCAGACAGGAAAAACAACCAACCAAACCAACCCAACAAACAATCTTGCAATTCAGCTTGTCTTTTTAGCTTATGCTTTAAAGTGTTTATCTTTAAGTAACAGTTTTTCAGCTAGAAATACAGAAAGCCTAACTTTCCACCAGCCAAATTTTAAGAACACAATATAAAATTAGACTATAGATATCTAGATATCTAAGTTATCTAGACTATAGATAACACAAAAATGGTAGAATGACATCGTGTTCAGCTGTGGTCACCTCTGTCACAGATTACTGCAGAGAGAAAAAAAAAAGAATTTCATAGCTAGGTAGCAGGCTGAGTTGTTTGGAAAACCAGGCTGTTTCATCTGAGGGAAAATCTTTGGAAAAGAGCTTGGAAGTGTGAGGGGAAGGTTTACTTTTACATGCAAAATGAAATCCAAAATAACCGGCAATGTAGATTTGAACTGATAAATGCTTCTTCCTGGGAATTGCAGCTCATGTGCTTCTCTTTCTATTCTACTTGCTTGGCTGGGCTTTTTTGGTAGATTATGTCTCCTTTGATGCACCTTGATCACCCCACTGAGAAACTTTGAAGACTTAGACCACTGCTACAGAGCACTGTGGCAGATCTTTTATTTTTTTTTTTTTTTAAATGAAAAATATGAAGTTTCCACAGGAAGAAGAAACACTCTCCAAACCTGTAATTATGTCAAAGGTAATTAATTTGGGGGAAGGCTTGCAAGAACTTTCATCTGTCAGTAAGTAAAATAATAATTGTCATAGTACATGAATTCTCACTGTGTTTTGAAATATGAGTGAGGAAACCATAAATTTGGAAAGGGACAGATACAAAACCCTTGTAAAGGAAGTGAAACAGCTACATAAAATGGGGTTCTCAGCTGTAATGGATGGCTTCTGCCATTTAATGTCTTTTGGCGAAGCAGCTCTCAGCCAGAGGTAGACTGCTTTGTCCTGTGGTGAAATACTATGTTAGAAATACGTGTTTCACAGGTAGGGCACAGGAAAGACAGCTTGGATGGGTAAAGAGGAAACTTGACAATGAACTAGTCAATCAAACCAGTGACCTCTCTGAGAGGTTTTGTGAGTCTGCCTGATCTGTGAGTATATGGGCAGGATGGTTTTGGTAGGGGCTTTCTCTTCTAGGATATGGTCTTGCCTTTTCTGGATCCCTCTCTTCCCATGTCTGTGGGCTGAGGGGAGCCGTGTGGGCAGACAGCAGATAGGCATGCACGCAGTCCAGCTAGTTTGAAAACTCTCCTGTGGGAGCAGGGGATAAGGTGAGGAAATGCTTCATTGCTCTTTGTGCTGGGGATCCTAGAGAGACAGAGGCATCGGTGGAGTCCACACATCACTGCCTGGTAACTCCTCTCACAGTTTATCAATTACCAGCACTGATTTCTATTCAGTGTTAGGTTTGGGTTAATTACAGCTAGGTTCCTTTCAGTAGTTTGGTTAATTACAGTTGGGTATTCCCTTTTGTCACTGCTCCCAAAAGAGGGATCTGATTCTGGCCCCATTTCCTGCCTGCAAAATACAAATTCAAACTGAGACTAAGGCAGCCCAGACCAATGCTTTATTAAAAAGCCAATGAAGCAGCAACCATGTTGCACCTGTATTCACTGACTCAGGCTTCCCCAGCACTTTTAAAGCAATCTAGATTTGGTGTGTCCCTGCCCACAGACACTCCTATGCTCCTTACACAACAGGCTGAGCTATTCACTTACCTCTGGGCTCCATGTGCAGTTCTTACCTACAGTGCCACTGCTAGCTGTTTTAAAAGCTGGAGCCTTCTTATTTGGAAGGTCTCTGCAGGAAAAGAAGAGTCCTACCCTTTAATTTTATAATGAAATTGCTGGTGCAGTATCTATCCACACATCTAAACTGACTCCAGGGCCCAGAACTACTGTAATTTCTCCCAAGTTTGCTGCAAACTGGCCTTTTGGATTCAAGTTCTACGTAGTATGACAGCCTTAGCAAGCTACTATAACGTAGCAAAAATATATTTTGCCGGGGGTT
>NW_008633171.1:13493-24456 GCF_000691845.1 Merops nubicus | reverse complement strand
ATATATATATATATATATATATAAGTAGTAGCTTAGGTAGCTTCCCTAGCAATGTATAGAAATGCAATGGGACAGAGATACAAAACCCAGTTCCCTAGGTCAGCACTCAACTTTTTCAGCTATGGGGCTCTCCCTTGTCTTCTTCCAATCCCTTCCCTCATCTACTTTACAATTCCCAGCATGCCCAGCACATGAGCTTTGTAGATAAGTATGATTGCTCTTAAGCATCTTACATCTCCTATACTGAAAGTCTGTTAGGAAGAATAAAAACAGGTGACATATAGTTTAAGACTGCACCTTTGTATATACACACAAAAGAAACCAACTGTGCTTTTAACAGTCTTTTATGTTCTGTTTCCCAGGTATTAAAAATAAAAGAAACCACCAAACAAACAAACAAAAGACACCCAACGACAAGTTGAAAATGTGAAGTATTACCACGTTTGTTCTGCTCATAGAAGAATCATGAAATTCATATCATGAAATGTAATGGTCACTGAGATGTTTGCCTCTACCTCCACATCAGTGTGTGTAAGAATGCTGATTTAGTTAGTTCATAAAAGACATCAGCTATTTACCTTTGACTACTAACAGTAAATGGAGAAGACAACATGTTACTGAAATGGAGACAATGGGGATGCCAGCCTGGGATAGCAAGTCCTCCTTCTGTGACAAGCAGTCACATATGCAGCTTGATGGAGCTTTATTCAGCACTCTACTCATTCTTGTGATTTGTTTTTCAGCAAAAACATTAGGATTTTTGAAAAAGTTATAAGCAACTGAAAGTAAGATATTCTAATGAGAAGCACCTTAGTAACTAACACAACTGATCCCTAGCTTCATCTTATAAAATTATTACAGCCATCAGTAATCTTTGCTTTATTGTTACATTAATGGAAGATGTGGGAATCTGCTATTATTTGATATGGGAAAGTGGGGAAAGGGGTACTGTGGCTTTGCCTGTATGAAAAAATACAATCAAAGGAACTAACCAGCATCAAAATAATGACAGCATAATATGTCTCCTAATAACATTTCAGGAAGTTTCACAAACACTGAACAATGTTGATTAAAATTAAAATTTTCACCATATTAATACTACATGTGCCACTAGCCTGTAACACTTTCTCATACTCAGTAAAAGTATCATGATTTGATCTTCTTTGTCTCTACAATTGTGCCAAGTGACAAGACAGTGACATAATGCAATTAGCAGATATTAAGGCATCATCACAAAAATCATCAATGCATGGAGAAAACCCTTGGTCATATGATCTCTGACTATTTGTCCCAGTAGGAATCCCAAAATGAGAACTGCTAGAAAAGAGTTGCCCCAGCCACAGCTCTAGTTGCAGCTTTGTGGAGAATTCTCCATACAGTAATACCTTACTTCTCCTTCCTTCTCTCCCTCTGAACCTTGGGAATTCTCCTCATCAGCATCAACACCAACAGGACCATGATTGATATTTCTTTTTCATAATCTACCCAGAGGATGTAATTAGAAAGTCTTCCCTGAGCTTTGCAAGATGCAAGATTTACAGACTTGGTCCACAGTTAGTAGAATTTATCAGAAATCTGACAATTTCTACATGAAAGTACTGTTTAGAAAAAAACAACCAAAAAAAAAAAAAAAAAAAAAAGACCCAACACCCAAACCAACCAATCAAATACACAAAAAAGCCCACAAACCCCAAACAAACCAAAACAGAAAGATCTGTTATTAGCATATATACATAATAAAGACCATTAAAAACATTTTGTCTCATTAAACAAAAGTCATCAAAAAAATAAGAATTTCTTAAATACTGTTTTCATTTTCTTTAAAATATAAATGACTAAATATGTTTCTGAATAAGGGTAACCTTGACGTATTCTCAATATAGAAAAGTTGTGATAAAAGTAATATGTTTATTTATTAACTCTTTATAGTTAAAAATTCCAACTTTAATGCAAAACAAAATTTTTAAAAAGAGGTGATGTGAGATGGTGACAATAAAAAAAAACTCAGTGGTGTAAAAGACCAGTAATGTTGGAAGTGAAAGTTTTTCAGAAATCAAACAAACAACAAAGGAAATAAATAAGTATAATTCACAAAGCTCCACAGTCAGCATAAACATCAAGCAAGCAACATCTCATCACTCCATGAAAGAAGAACTTTCTGGTCTCAACAACCACGTGCAGAGATTTTAAGATCTCTTGTACTTCTTACAGAAATAGACTACTAAGAGATAACAGCATAAACTTACCAAGCACAAATAAAGTTCTTCGGGATGCCATGAAGCATAAAGCCACTGGAGCTGATTTAAAATGTCATTTAAAATTGTGAAAAATGTGCATAATTTTTCAGCACATTTTTACATTAAAATAACTTATTTTGATAGTTCTTACATCAAGCTGTATAAATAGAAGATTGTCTAATAGTAGTTGAGCCATTAGCAGAGGTAAACTGTAACCCCACGTCATCCATATGTGAAAAAATATATTCTTGGTTTTGTGTGCAAGTTCAAAAAATATACAGGAATCGTTGCGTCAGGTCAAATTAATCTCATGCACTTCCACAATTACTTCTTTTGGAGCATGGTCTACAGGCTTTCTCTATGCAAACTTATTTGAGGGGTATTTTCTTTTGCAGTTTTGTTTGTTTCTGTTTTTGTTTTTGTTTTTTTTTTAAAGCAAAGCTGTGTTTCCATATGAGAAGTGTACTCTTTTGATATGTAGACATTGCTCAGCTTCACGAAACTGCCAGTGTCTCTAGTAAGCAGAAAAAAATTCCCCCAGTCTTGGGTCCTTTCCAGTCCCTTTTCACAGATGAGAAATGTGAAATTATCTTCACTGTGAATAGTGCATTGTCTTGTGTAATTCCAGAGGATAATGTAGCATTTTGACAAACTTTCTTATCTATAAATTGTGAAAATATAGTCTGTTCTGCTTGAATGCATCGTAAAGCAATTTTACTTGTTAATTGCAACAGCAATTAAAGAAAATTTCCCAATCTGCTTGGCAGGTGGAGGAAGACATGGAAATGAAAAGAAGGCAAGGAAATAACCCAGTCCAAAACTTTTGGCCAGAAAAAGTATTAATTGTCTCATATCTCACTGTGTCTGAGTATGCCTCTCCTCAGCTCTCATAGTGCAAGGGGGAAGGGCTAATCTTCAGTTTGTTCCCTTCCCTTCTCTCATGCAATACTGAAATCATGAGCCCTGACCTATACAAAAGAAGGGCACAAGGGTACTTCATTCCTCACTTTCATTCTTGTATTTTAATCTAGCTCCACATAAAAATCAAGACAGAATTGAAAAAACTTTCTTTCCTTCTCAAAATTTGAGCAATTGTTTTTTTAGTTTGTTGGTTGGTTTTGGGGTTGTTTATTTGTTTTAAACTGCTCTTCTGTTAGAATTATAACATAGGTCAGGTCTGGTCAATAAATTCTATCAGACTCCTTCACCATAATCAAACACATTGTTTCTGTTGTTAGTGTTGTTTTCAGAGGCTGGAACAGGTGCCTAACTGATTACTTATGGAATGAGGAAAGACCAAAACTGCTTTAGTGCTATCAGAATTTCTGCACTTCAATGTTATCTTTAAATCTGTCTATTCCCCTGACCTCATTTTTTTTTCTAAGAAATGTTTTTGTACACAAATTTGCTACCAGTTTAGCTGTTACACCTCTTATTGGTCACAGTTAGATTTCTTACATCTGGACCCTGCATCCCAGGTGTGTTAGATCATATTAAAAGGCTTCCTTCTGCTCTTTGTTCTAACATATGTTTTTTCAGTTGTAGAAGATACTACAGAGCAGTAACACTTTGAACCAAAAGGTCAAAGCGCTTCCTGAATTAGCAATAGTCATTGCTGTTCAAGATGCTGGCATATTTCTTTGGATTTACCTGAAGTTTGCAATTTGCCTGGGTGTTTTAGGAATGGTATTCAAAGGATATTTGAAAAGGTTCGTATCATTCAATCTCTTGTTAAAAGACCAAAATCTGAAGGTAAGCCTGCACTGTGGCCTTCTAACTTGTCTGACTTTAATTGTAAAGACAAACCCTTTGTAAAGGATTGCTGAGGGTCATTCAAACACTGAAAGTTTGGTTCCACTGTATCTAAGGACTTAGGTCTGATTCAAGATGAGAAAGGAAAGGAGGATTACAAGCTTAAAGCAAAGATAAAAATAAGTTCGAAACAAGCTTACTGGAAGAAAGAGAAACAAGCTTATCGTGACCTTGCCACAGGGAAGAGAACAGGTTTACCAGGGGTTTCCAAGAAGGATAAAACAAAGGCCATCTTGAAATTGTGACCTATTTGCTGCTTTAACCTGCCCTAATTTTAAGTGAGTCAGCTGTGGTTAAAGCATTTAGAAAAGGTGACGTTTCATCTCTTCTTAAAAGTGCTATCTATTCTTCTTTTGTAAAAACAAAAGGAACCTGTAGCTAAATTATTTAATATATCTTTTTCTTTGCAAAATAGCATGCTTAACTTTGCAGTGACCACAGCTGCACAGATCTGTGATGTATAGTAAGAAGAAAATGTATCAGTATCCCACATTTCTGCAATACCAGAACTGCATAAATGCGAGGAGGCAGAGGGGTAAACAACAATAAAATCCTCTCATTCAATCTGTGCTACTGAATGACTTTTCTGTTGACTTGGATTAATCAACTACAGCTGTTGCATAGAAGCTGAAGGGGGAGAAAAATTTCTAACTAGACTTTTCTCTGTATTTCTGATAACCATAGCAGGTTGCCTTGCCAGCAACAGAAACATTGAAAGTTCAGTTTCTTTCCACAGTGAGATAAGAGAATCTTAACTAGTGACTGTGAGCACTGCATTTCCTATTTCACGCTTAGTGCATAAAACTTTGGTTAACTCTCTTCATATGTCATGGGCTCTTTAACATGAAAGTTGCTACTATTCCCCACTCCGGAAATTTAATTCTTTTTAGGATATTTCTTTTTCTTTTAATAGGAGACTAAAATAGTTTTGCAGTAAGGTGGAACTTTTTTTTTTCTTTTTTTTTTTCCTTAATCTTTTTCACTTTTTCTCTTTCCCTGCATTAATATCTGCAAATACACTCATTACACCTACAGATTCTAACCCTCTTATCGGCCACCCTTTCTGGATTTGAAGGTGATGTCCAGAGGCAGAAGGAAGGACTTCTGGGGGAAAAAAAAAAAAAAAGCCCCCAAAAAAACCAAACCAAACCGGAAAACAAAAACAAAAACAAAAACCACCCACAGTTGATGGCTGAGAACTTAGTACTGCTCTCATGTATAAGTTAGCATTCAGAAGCTCCCTCACCATTCCAGATTCTCCCTGTCTCTGGTACCAAGTTTCTGCACTTGTCACATCTTCGTCTGATTTTCCCAGAAGGTGATACCTCTTGGTTCCAGGCCATAAGATAGCATCCTTATTTTCTCTGGGCAAGATTAAATACAGGCAGATATTTGAATATAGGTGGCATAAGGAAAAGCAACAACAGAATCTGAAAATGTCAATGGGTCACATAACTACCTGTTATATGGATAAGATTCAAGGCTCATCTTCCAGGTATTAGTCTGGTCAAATGAAATTCTGGTCTAAATAAACTGGAGACAAACTCTGTGTTCTCAGATTTCTGCAGTCTGAATTTTGCTTATAGCTATCACTGATGATAAACAAGATGCAAATAATTGTCCCAGTCATTTCAGAATATTTGTACCTATCCTTATTTTGCTGATCTAGGGATATTCCCTCATTCTCTCATCTCATGTTCCCGTTTGTGCTTTCCTCAGTATCAGTCCAATAACTAGAATAGTCCTGTAAAAATCTGATCCTAAAGGAAAAAGGGAAAGTGACTATCAAAGCTAATCTCCTATTTAAAGACACCTCATCTATTTCTATCTGTAACTATTATATATCCTTATAGCCATATATTCTCAATAGCTATATATCAGCTGTGAATACAAAATAGATAGATAAAAATGAGCCATATTTTGCATGGCTAAACCACCTGGGTCCTCTGGTCAAGGTTGAACTGGGCTCAATGGTTACACTGTCTGTTGTAATAAATTAGTAGTCCTTTTGTGCTGTGCCTCTAGCTGTAATAAGGATACATGCATTATAGGTGTCACCCTATCTCTGAGGACAATTTTAATATAGCTTCGAAAATAGCCTAGCTAAATAAACAATGAACCAGTCATGATATAGAAAAACAGTGTAAGCTCCAGGGTATGGGGCTTAGCAAGGGAAAAGAAAGAAGCAAACAAAACATTAAAAAGATTAGCAAGCAACAATAAGGAAGACACTTATAACACCCTAAATAACCTACAGTAGTCATTTGGTATTGCTGTTGAGGATCTGATTCAGCAAGGCATATAAAGACAGATCTAATATAAAGCACTTGCTTAACCTTTGTTAACCAGCTCTGAGTAACAGAAACATGATAAAAATTAAAGTCACTTTTAATTCTTTTATGAATCAACATTTGGAGATTCAAAGTATATCCCTAATAAACAGAATGATGCTAGTGAACTAAAGTAGGACTACTATGAATATTGAAAATACTCAGCTAAAGCTGTCAGCTGTCAACAGTGGAATGAGAGAAATGCCACAGTGGATGAAAACAGGAGTAATGTAAGCAATAATGGTACAAAAATGGCAGGTGTTCCTGACCAGACTATTTAGACCTGTCTAATTTTTGATTCTCACAGTGAGAATGAAACTTACCCAGTTGGATCCTGCCTTCACTTCCCTATGCTTAAGTCCATGTCTTAGTGTACTGTAATGTAACCTCCACCTTGATCTATGACTTCTGGCCAGTCGGTTCTCTGAGGCTGCTGGATGCAATGTAGCTTAAGGTGTTACTTACTGGTGGGCTATCTAAAATGTAGTCCAAGTAAAAGATCAGAGAATCACAGAGTAACAGAATGATTTGGGTTGGATGGGACCTTTAAAGACCATTTGGTCCAACCCACTTGCAGTGACATCTTTCACTAGATCAGGTTGCTCAAAGCCCCATCTAATCTGACCTTGAACACTTCTGGTGATGGGGCATCCACAACTTCTCTGGATGACCCGTTCCAGTGTCTCACCACCCTCCTTGTAAAAAATTCCTTCTTTATGTCAAATCTACAGTTACCTTTCTTCAGTTTAAACCCATTACCCTTTGTCCTGTCATTACAGACCCTTGTAAAACGTCTTTCTCTGTCTTTCCTATGAGCCCCTCTTATGTATTGAACAGCTGCAATGAGGTCTTTGCAGAGTCTTCTCTTCTTTGGGCTAAGCAGCCTCAGCTCTCTCAGCCTCGAACTGTGATTGAACATGCAATTCAGTCACAAATCAGTGCCACAGTCCTCTCCCTCTCACAAAATGTCTTCTTCTCTGACCAAATGCAAACGATTTCACAGACCGGGAGAAGAGAATCTGATAGGTCTGTATTATTGTGTACAAAGTTTTGTAGTTAGTTTTGAACCAAGTTGCCTCATCATCTCAGTCTTTTTTTCATTTGGGAAGTCTTTATACTCCAAGCGGGGTGTGATGCACAACTGTATCTGTAGTCTGTCACTTAAACCAACATTGAGTAGAGAATTATGAATTTTGCTATTTTGTATCCTTAAATCATTCATCAGAGTGTTGCACAAATCTAAACTAATTGAGCTGTACAAATACTTGTGTTGAGTGGTAATACTTTTAAATCATTTTACAGAAAGGAAATCGAACCACAGAATCTTTAGGTCAAGGAACCAAGTGTCCATGAATTTTGGGTCCCAGAAGGAGATGCTTATGTCCCTATTTCCCAGGACATTTACTATTTTACAGCACTTTACATGCTTTTACAGCATGTTATTTACAGCGTTCCAATCAGCCACAGTTATGTTTGTGAGAACAAACACTTCTGCAGATGTGAAAGCTGTCAAGTAGATTACAAAGAAAATGAAAAGCACATTCAGCAGTCAACTGTAAAAAGTCAAAGTGACTTCTCTAGCCTCATATGGGCATTCTGGTAGCAGACAATTTTCCGATGGGACATTTAAGTGCCTTACTGATAAAACAATAATTTCCGTTTTTGAAATCCTAGCTTCACTTTTACATGCCTTCAAGTTTCTTCAGCAAGTTCATTTTTTTTGCCATATCTTTACAAGAAAAAGAAACATTTTTTGTGAGTGGAATTCATGGTATTTGGTAAGAACAGAGCATGAGATGATGATACTCAGTGTTCCAGGGATGTTGGGACAGGCAGAACAGAGAGCTGTAGGTAGCTAAATGCAGGGTCTAACACTGGAGAAGAAAATGGCACAATTTGGCAGATCTTGTGTTTGTGTTCATGGAAGGATGAATGGAGTGGAAAGGGAAAAGCCCCAGAGCCACACAGCATCTGAAAGCAAGGGAAGCCTGAGAATGTCCTCACTGAAACATGGCAGTTCAAGGAGACCCTTGTGGGTGGCACTGGAAGGTATCCAATCTCCCAGGTGCCTCTGGGAACATGGTGGTCATATTCACCTCCACTTTGAGGTTAGACAGAGTACTGGCAAGGCCCTTGAGTATACCTGCTGGATCTGTGGACTCTCTCTTCCCCCCTGAGGACTTTGGCTACCTGTGCTCAGGGTCAGCTCCCGTGTCTTGGTCATATCTGGGAAAAAGAAGAGCTATGAGGGACCTTGTCAGAGGCTCCTCACTTTTCCTGGAACCTTTATCTTGAGTCGTTGCCTGAACTACACCATAGCCATGCTTGTGCCCAGCCTTGTACCTCCTGATCATGACCTGACCCTGGACCACGCCGATCACTATGGTGGTGGTTGTGATCCCGGGGCTGAAGCTGACTTCAGTCCCCCTTGACAGTCCTGCTCTGCTCTCCCAGGTGGACACAGGGGGATGGCATTTCATTGATGTGGCACTGACTTGCCAGCCTGGCTGTTACCCATGACCCCCAGCTTACCTCCCCTTTCTGTGCAGCCCACTCTGCCTCCTACCTAGTGGGCATGCCTGGCACTTGGATCTCACACTTTTTGCTCCCACTGGAAAAGAAACCTAACGTGTGAGCCAGACAGGAGCCACACATCGTTCCAAACAGGTCCCATAGACAGACACCTGAAAGACCACATCTCCATGGGACACACCGTGGCAACACCAAAGGAGTCTACATGACCATATTTCATGTACAATCTGTATTTTTTCCAGATTTCCTATTGCTGTATTCACTGGTAGTCGTAGGACATCTTGTTCCAGTGAAAATTTTTGGCATGCAAAACAATAGAATTTTTTCTTAACTTCTTCCTTGGAGAATACTGTACCTTTTGTGTTAGAAATTTTCCCAAAACATGCAACCTGAGGCAGCTGTCTGGCATGGAAAACTTCAGCCTGAACAGTTTAAGCCTAACAATATAATAAGCAAGAGTTTTATTTGGAGATTGCTAGTCAAACCTAAGTATAGACATCATTTTCTATTTTACCTGTAATAACAGGTAATACTTATACCCATATTTTAAAGGCTGCTGAAGTAAAAAGATTACACATGTTAAAACATTACTTTTTCCAAGAAGAGAAGGTGTCTCATATATAAATCTAGTCTAAAATAGCCTGTAAATGACAGGATACAAAATTAGACCTCTTTCAGGAGACATTCTGTACTGATTTGTAGGAACTTGGCTTATGACATAAATAACTGAATGCCATTTACATCAGGGAAACATTACAAATATCCCCAGAAATTCACCCAGGATTTACTTTTTAAAAAGACTGCGCCACTCACTGCATAGAATCACAAAATCACAGAATGCCAGGGGTTGGAAGGGACCTCTGGAGATCATCGAGTCCAACCCCTCTGCCAGAGCAGGTTCACCTAGGACCAGTTGCACAGGAACGCATCCATGCAGGTTTTGAAAGCCTCCACAGAAGGATACTCCACAACCTCTCCGGGCAGCCTGTTTCAGTGCTCTGTCACCCTCACAGTAAAGAAGTTTCTCCTTATGTTTAGGTGGAACTTCTTGTGTTCCAGTTTGCGTCCTTTGCCCCCCTTGTCCTATCACTGGACACCACCGACAAGAGACTGTTCCCATTCTTTACCCCCTGCACTTTAGATAGCTATAAAAAATTATAAGAAACAGTATGTCTTTGTGGATGTTTCAATCTATCGCATAGACATGATACAGAAAATACATGTAAGATGCCTGTCTCAGTCAGTGGGGTGAATTAATATATTATTTAAAGGTAGATCATGACTCTCACATGACATTCACATTTTATGTGAGGCAAGGAGGTAATATCTTCCTAGCTCTCAGGAAGGAATTGGGTTATAAAATTAAAACAAGAGGTGTGAGACATAGGAGATAGCACCAATACTAATTTGTTTTATTATGCACACATCTGTCAGTATTGCTTTCTCATCATGCAAAGAATTTTCCAAAATGTGGTACAGTCATAGAAAGTTTTGTGGAGGCTTCTGAAGGAGGCTGAATACAAAGTTACATTGTTCTGGCAGCATATCTACTTTTCATGGAATTATACCTGCTTTCATCGGGTATCTAAGCAGAGTGTGCAAATCAAATTTTTAAGGACCCAAGGCAGATCAGTGCTGTCTTGTTATAGGTGTACTGTTCTGTGTGCCTGATGTCACCAACAGATGCAGCTCACTGCTTCAAATTCATTGTGCTGGTTAGCATGAAAAGCTGATGTGAGATGCAGAAATATTTGCTTAAATAACTGACCAAGTGAGCTGTGGGCAGTATTGAAACACTTCCACACTTCAAGGCACAGCCTAGAGGACAGTTTGCCTGCTCTAGCACAACCTGCTTGTTCAGCAGATCCCTTCAGTGCAGCCGGAGTCTACAACAGAAAGCAAGGAGAGTAGAGTGACCCAAACGTACTCAGTGTCACTACTGAGCCAGCTAAACAGCTGAGCAGGTCCACCACAGCTACTACAGAGAACTTACATTACAGTCAGCTACCTGGGAAAATGAACCATGCTGTTTCCTTCTAAACAGAAAAAAGA
>NW_008633171.1:0-13462 GCF_000691845.1 Merops nubicus | reverse complement strand
GGGAAAGAGAATTGTCAGGAGCTGCATCAGAGCTCAATAAAGAACTACTGAAATCTCTGAGCATCCTTCCTTTTATGAAAGGTCTGGCACAGATGTGGGAGAGGATGGCAACAGTGGTGTTGTATGTTGTCACACTGAAGCACCAAGAGTACTTCTGTGTACCACAGAATAGCACTAGCGTTGTAGTACTGAAGGAAAGAGTAAATGGGAGAGTACATGGAGAGGGTGGAATGCAGCCATGGGAAAAACTGCTATAAAGACTCAAACTGGGTCAGGTATATGCAAATAGCTACATACCTGCAAGCAGACATCCATGTACATATTTGTGGGCTAAAAGACTCCTGGCAAGCTTTTCAGAGGACACCACTCATGAATTAATTTCCCAGTCCTCTGCAGTTTATGGGCCACAATGCCTCATTTATCCCCATACTGAACTGCGAATAAAACCAGTTTTATAAATAATAAAAACTTTTATGAAATTTTATGAAGAACTACCCAGGCAGTCTTCTCTGAACAAACCACTCTCCCTTCAGGTAGGAAAAAAAAAATATTGTTTTTAGCAATTTTCTTAAACACCTGCTCCCTTGCCTACTATACACCACTAATGGCAGCTCTGTCAGACTGAACAGTGTAAGAATCATGGTTTGTGCCTCCAAATCATGAGATTAGTTTTTGTATCATTAGATTTCTTTTTAAAGTTTTGTTGTCAAGCAACTTTGCCTCCCAGGACCTGAGCTGAACGAGTAGCTGTTTCTGAATATTCCAATAGCATTTTCTGAATAATTGCCTATTCATAACATTCACTGTGAAATTGCCAGCTTCTTGATGAATTCAGTGCATTTGAAAAATGAGGCAACTTCTCCAGAGAACCAAGAGCCTTTTTGCCACACAGTGCTTTGGCCACTGGAAATTAAAATTAAAGATGGACTGGAACCCAAAGTCATCTTAGTAGATTAGTGCTTCATAGTCTAATACTTTCATGAAACAACATTTTTTGAACTCAAATGTCATAAATCATTATTGATTTCTCAGAGAAATTTTTTTTCAGGCCTTTGTCCATGACCCAGAATGCATTGCAGATGAGAAAAGAAAGCACATCTTTTCCTGGACTAAAATCTGAATATCAGGAAGCACGTATGGTGTAACAGCCATGGAAGCCATACTGTTTGATAGTCTGAATGTTATCTAAGCAAAGACTGCAGGGTAAAGACTTATTAGTATTAAGACTTACTAATTATGTTAGTGATTTGGATGTAATATATTGTACTGACAATAAATATGTTCTGCTAACGCAGTGATCGTCTTGGTTAAGGTAAGTAACACACTAAAAAAGAGTTAAATGTAGGCAGAAGGGAATTTATAGACAAGTCACTCAAGCTTGAACACACTACTCATGGAGCCCTAGTTCTCCAGTAGAAAGGGCATTTCTGGGGTTAATTTCTGGGCCAAGGAGATAAAATTATCACTTGCATTGTGCAATTCTGACAAATGCAAAAACAGAAATACAATAGGATACGGTTTTCATGAGTGGTGTAGAGTGTATGACAAAATCCCTTTTCAGTGACTAAATAGGAGCTCAATAAATAATCCTGCTAAAAGGAAGGAATTTATTGTTTTTAAAGGTGAGGTGTGCAAAAGCTTCTATTGTAATTGATTTCCTCCACCTCCATTTTTCACAACGTAGAGTTAGAGAGTGGAAGAACATAATTAATATTTTGGGATTTCTGAAGCCTTGACAGAAAAGAAAAGGAGGAAAAAAAAAAAAACAAAACAAACCACTACCAAGCAAAACCTTGCACAAACTGGCTTGTCTCCATCAACAAAAATGAAATTTCAGAGGAACCTAAAGGAAGATTTAAACCTTTCATTATGGGAAACAATAAGCACTACTGAAATGTCTGTCTTGCCACAAATAAATGATCTAATATATCACTTGGTAGGAATGGATGATTACACTCCTTCAGAACCGGATAAGTTCTTCCCAAATCCAGTTCTTCTAAAAAAGTTATGAAAAATAGTTTTAACAAGCAGCTGATAAAAAGTGAAAGGAAATACTTTTCAGACAGCACACAATTAACGTGGGGAAATCATTGTCAAAGGATGTTACTGAAGCCAATTGATTATTGGATCTTTAACAAGGTGAGATTTGAATATGAACAATGAAAATACTCAACACCTCATTAAAATGAGAGAAAATATGGTAGGATTATGCACCCTCAAGTGTCAGTACAGAAGCCAGTAACTGATCATTGTTAAGAAACTTTGTAGGCAGAGTAGTTCATAATCATTCACTGAAGGACTTTGATATCCCTCTGAATGGTGTTCTACCTATCAGTCAGAAAAACTGTAAAGGACAGAGCCATCTCTGGTACAGTACTTGATATTCCATGTTCTCTAAAGCTTCCCATTGGAGTCAAGAACCATGTATTAGGATATTCATTGCACTAGGCTTGAAGGTATAGAAAGACGGCCATTTGGGCTCACTTGCAGGAGGTAAGTGAACGTGCATGAGTTTGTTCAGGCAAGGTTTGTGTTGTGTAGAGGTCTACAGCTCTGACAGAGCCCCTCTCCCTCCCAGCTAGAAGCCCGTACCTGTGGTCCACCCTGAAGTAATCCAAAAGATAATTAGTAGCAACTTAGTTTCTGGTTTGTCCATCTAAATCCTTCTATGTATGCACAATAATTTCAATTCAAATGCAGCTCGTACCCTTATTCTGTGTTCCTAGTCATAGTCTATATATGAATTTGGAAGGACTCTCTTTTGCCCCAATGGACTTTAAATTAGATCTTCCATAAATACTACAGGTCTTGTTTTCATCTGGTTTTAATGTTAATAGGTATAGGAATAGTTTATTACTCAAATTTCTGCATGGATAGAAATCTGGCAATGCACGAATATAAAGCTGGGGCATCATTACTTTAAGTGATGAGTTTTTATAAAAGAAAAAATATTGGAGGGTAATTTATCCTTCTAAAATATAGATGTTACAATTAGCACTAGAATTATTTCTTACAGTTCTAAAATAATTAAATAATGAGGAAAAAAATGTTCAGTCACTGCATAATGAATCTATCCAACAGGGCACGATAGACACAGTTGTACTAAAACTTGGATCATTACCCTTCTTTTCCTGCAATTAAGGGCTCCACAGGATGTGGATGTTCCATCGATATCATTCAGTCTAATAACACTTTAATTATTTTTAAAAGTCAAATAAGACACGCAGAATCTGAAATAAAACTAGTTCAATATTGTCACAGCGACACGTTGGCTTACCTTCTCCCTCTTTGCATATGCTTTCAGAAAATGTGAGCAGAGCATGAGTGCAAGTACCACATGTTTTAATGCTTTATTACTGAGAAGTAACCCTATGTCTATCATGTCATTTGTTTCCTTTAACTATTCCTTAGGGATTAGTTTGACTAGTCTATTGCTTCATGTTTGGATAATGTGGCTAATCCTTTCCAGTTTCATTATTTTAATCACTTGCAAGCTGGCTCCTTTTTGCCTGCCTATACGGCAGCCAGACAGTGCTTCTTTCCTTTGTAAAGTAGCATGCAGTGAAAATGCAGAACACCTTTCTTGTAGCCTCTATTTAAAAGCCAGGTTTGGCAGCTGGTTTAGTGCTTGTTTCAAAACTACGTAGACAGAAGGGCCTTTGGGAGATGATGCTTTGCATCAGGCTGTCTTCTTAGATCAGTGCAGACTTTTTAGATTTTCACTTCCAATTGTATTCTATCCATAATTTCTGTGTTTAATTGCTTGCTATAAATGTGCATGCCACTGAAATATCTAAAAACTTTGAAAGGTTTCATTTTAAAGTGTCCCTCTGGTGATATAATACACTTTGTAAGAAAAAGATATGTTGATATTACATGCACTCTGCATGCTCCCTCTATGATTTCCATGTCATGTTTGCAGAGTTTACGAGTTAAAACATGTTTGTCTTGTCCTCATTATTTCAAGTTCAGTGTAACTCACAAATAAATCAATGGACATTTTCCTCTTCTTTGTGCATAAACACACTAAAGTCATCATAAATAGCCCAAGACAACAAATTTAGACACCATTGCAATGAGCATGGAAGATGTCTTAAATAATGAAGCGAGGCCCAGGGAAGGAGGAAAACAGTTTGCCATTTAAGGAAGGTACAAATCAGAAATTTTAGAGGAAGCGATCAGATTTTACTACCACAAATAGCACAAGAAGAATCTACCACAAATAGACAAAACCACTTGATACTGTTTCTATCTTATTGAATATTTCTCAGCTTCAGCAACTGCGTCTGTAGAACTGAGGCAATACCTTCATGCTCCATAACAGTCCAGCACTGTTTCATAGGAGACAGAAAGGCTTTACAGGGGACAAGGTAGAGTCTTTAGGTGTTCTGCTTCATGATACTGGAAAAGGAAGGCAGGCAGACATGTGAAATATAATTTTTTAAACATCTGGAGAACTTTCATTTAAGGACAAATGCATCATGAAGACATCCAATAACTTTTTACTGTGCTTCTGTCTTAATGCTAGCGTAAAATCAATTAAAGACAACGCATGCTACTACTTGAATGGTGCAGAAAATTTACATCTTTGATCCTTGAATGTAGGATTTCTGGACTATTTTCTTGCCTTTTGGATATTCTAAAAACAGCTTAGGTTGCTTAGTATGACTTTACAAGCACCCGTAAGTCTTGACTTGGATGGAAACATCATGTTTGGGAAATATGGCTATGTTATCTTTTCCTTTTGATGGCCATAGCTGAACAATGTTTGATGACTCTGGACCTAAGCAATTTTGCCTGCATTAAGGAAAGGAATGCAGAATTTGCTTATATGATCACAGCTCATGGGGCTGTGATCTTGGAAGGCTGTTTCTATTCTTTAAAAATGCCAGTTTCTACTTAATTTATTGTTGTATGCACTGTCTATTTAAAGGAATGTAATGGTTAGATAATGTATAAAGACACTTTATCAAACCCACCTGATATTAAACTATGTTTTAGTAGTGTTGTGTTGAATGATTGTGAATTTGAAAATAAGAGACACTACATTTGATAGCTTTTCTTTCACCAGCTGCTTTATGTGTTTTGTCGGAACACCTTGTCATATACTAAATTAAAAGAAACAAAGAAATCTGGATAAATATTTGGGATACCAGTTCATAGCTGTAAAAAAAACCTGCAAAAACACAAATAAACAAACAAAACATAATGAACTTCTTGTTATAACTAAAATGGAATTTTCCTAAGAGGAATTAAAATGAATTCTGACCTTAAAGCAATAACCCAGTTTTCTTTGTGTCATTATCTTAGAAAGAAATAAATTAAGAAAATTCATTAGATTTTTCACAACTCAAACTACAACTGTATCTCATCATCTTCATCATATGGAAATGTTTTTCCCATTGAAAATAAAAAGGAAAATGCATTAAAGATCAACTTCTAACACAAGTAAAGATGGAAGAGAATGTGACAGCAACCTCCCTGGCTGCCATTTGCCAACTGATTTCATTTAAACCCAAATTCTTCAGTTATTGAAGGCAGTGAAAGTTTGCCTTTGCTTTGATTGCAGCCATGATTTAGCTGTTTGGAATCCAATCAGATGTGTGGCACCACTCGTTTGTGTGTGATCACTGGATACGGCACATACTGAAGCAGCAAGGATTCCTCTGGAATGAAATAAGTCGTTGACCATACTTGAAACAACCACATAGGGCTTAAACTATTATTCGTATGACGGGAGGGGAAGGATGGCAAATTAAGTAAGAAAAGTTCAGTCCTACTAGCTGTGCTCATTGCATTCTTGACCCCCAAAAGCCCATGCTTAGCTTTAAGTATATGAGTAATCCTTCTAAAATTGAATCTTTTACTAAGTGATATGACACAAATAAATGCATACTTGTTAAATCCTGTATTCCTCTTTATCTGTGCTACAAACATATAAACTGTGGGTGTTGTTTTAAATTTTTGTTTCTAAAACTAATACTAACAATTCTTCCATTTTTCATAACTCAAAGGCAACTACCTTTTTTTTTTTGTAACATAAAATCTACTAAAAGTTTAGCTTAATGGAAAAAAAGTAAGAATTTGTGCTCAGATTCATAATCAGATTTTTAGAAGTGTTATAAGTAACTGAAAGAATAGTATATTATTAGAGTTACCTATCTTAAGTTGTACAATATTGAAAATACTCTGACATAATAAATATTCCTAAGAAGCTACCGATTCTAGGATCCTGGGACTAACTCCGACCAGTAAATGGTAAATGTCTCCTGCAGAGAATAGCTCTTCTTAAATTTATGCATAAAAGCTATCAGCAGTTTCTATTTCACATGTATTTTTTTTGGTGTTAACATGCAAAAAAAAAAAAAATCAATAATTAAAATCCACTGTTTTTTTATGTAAATTTTCATAGGGAAAACTTTTAAACTAAATCAACTCTTTTGGTTAGGAGATGGAGGATAACAGACAACTAAATTAGACTATAGGCCCATCTTATCTGTGAATAAAGTTTGATAAAATTAATTCTCCTACTTTCATTCCCCTGTCTCCCATTCTTCTCCAATCCCAGATTGTTTTATATGCTGTTTTCAATTTCTTCTTACAGTACTGTTCTCTGTGCATATAGTGTTCTCCTTTGTTATGGTAATTTTGTATTATATCTCAAAAAGGATGTGGACAGTGGATTGGTATAATCTAAAAATTCCAATCAGGAAATAGAATGAAATCATCTTCATTGTCGCCAACAAAGTAATTGTGCTGCATCGACAATTTTAGAGGAGAGCAGTAAGGAATAATATCAGTTAGTACGGAACGAATCTCACTCAGCAATTTTTGACTATCACAAAAGCTTTTAACTTCAAAAAGTATAATTTCAGAAGTGAGAAGCATGTCACAGTCTTTATACATATATGTACATGAAATAGAATAGTGTAGCATAAAACAATTAAAACAGCAAGATTTTTCACTCCTATCCCAAATATTTAAGTATGCTTCTAAAAAATGTTGTCATATAACAAAACAACTTCAAACTTACTAAGAACTAGCCATCAAAACAGTCTTTCAGTATTCATTTAAACTTATTTCTCCCTCATAAATAAGATTTTTTTTTTTTTTCCTCTAGCTAGGTAGTTTACAATAGAGTGACTCCTTTACAATTTCGGGCCAGTACTGAAGATTTTCTACGAAGCGTGTAAGTACTTGCACATTTGTAAAACATATATGGGTAGTATTTCGATGAAATCCAAATGACCCCATCATTTTACATGTGCAAAAAATAGTCTGACTGGACTGCCAGTCTGTTTGCTATATTTAACAATTAGTTTAATATACAGACTCCTTAAGGACAAAAGACCTGCCAGTTTTCTATATGGTTGATAGATCATTCATAGCCTCAGGCTAATGAGCTGTAGTTTATTCTTCTGACCCCTTCCTGAAATGCCTGTAATGGTGTTTGAAGTGTGATTCTGGGGTTGCTATCATCCATCCTGATTTCACACTTCTAATTAGGCCAAATGTATTCTAATCAAAACAGAAAACTTGAAAATGTTCTGGTATGAGTAGAGTGGTAATGATGCTATACACTGGCATCATGATAAAAAAATAAGGAAGGGCAAGAGTGGAAATACGGTTGTGTTTTTGGAATGGATTTCCAAAAGAGCTCAGCACCAAAGAGTTACAGTTTAACCCTTTAATGACAATGGCTGCATTTTTAGAAATCGTTAGCATCACTTTCAATTTTATTCAGATATGTTAAGGGGAAGCGATTTTTTCCAAAATATTGACCCTAGTTGTGGGAATTGCCTTTCAAAGTTAACCTGAGAGAATTTATATAGTAGATTTATAGAGCTCTTATAAAATAAAAATATAAATGAATCAGCCTCAAATATTCATATTAACAAATGGCAGCCTACTATTTCATGAGAGCATGGTTTTCTTGGCCCTGATTCCAGGAAGTAAGCTTAGACCACACAGCAGTATCATTCATGGCTGATAGGGTGTCACCGTTACTCGTATGGGCACGCTCCTAACGATCTCATGTGGAGTGTGAACCCATGCAGTTGCTGGCTTTATCAAGAAAACGGGAAATATTTCCTAGGTGATGTGAGGGGATTGGAGGGTGGAAGGGAGACAGTAACACAGAGGGAGGCAAATAGGCCAGAGAAAGAGAAGAAAACTGAAGACTGAGGTAGGCTTTATGTGCTTTGACAATATTTTAAAATACAGATCGAAGAGGTAATAGGGACCACGGAAAAAGAGGGCAATGGAGAACTGGCTAGGGAAACTGTGGCCAAAAAAAAAAAAAAAAAAGACAATATGATGATGCCCAAATTAATTTTTAATAATTATATAACTTCCTTGATGTTCAATAATTTTTGAGATGCTGATTACTTCTTGTTTGCTGTAAGTTCCAGATTGACCAATGCTAGTGAAATGTACTTCAAAACAGAGATATACAGTTTCTTTCTTAAAATAAACAAAAAAATAAATCTTCTGCCTACAAATACGACTAGCATTCTCCTGATATTATTTCTTGATCAGAGAAGAGAGTATTCAGCAGTTAGTATGACTATCACCATGGGCTGTCAAAATGGGTAACTAAGAATTTCACGTGAAACACCTAGAGCACTGCTGAGGACCGTCCTAGTCCTAAGAAACCCTTTTGAATCCTCCCCTCTTCCACCCTCTTACCTCCCTATAAACTTTGTTCTAACCCTCTGTTTCTCCTTTCCCTTTTTCTTCAGCCTCCTAATTTTCCTCTCATCTGTTCTGTTTCTCTCTCCATTTGTATGAGGTTTGCTAAGGTGGTTACTGTTTTGCTCCTGTATCTTCACTGAAAGGAATTTCATTTAAATTTAAAGCAACTGCTGGCCATTGGTCTACAATTCACGTGCTACAAATGTTTCTAAGAGCCTGGCAAAATGAAATACAGCTTTTGATTCACTGGGACTCCCAGTCATCCACTCCCAGCCTTAGATTGAGTATAGATAAATGCAGTTCATCTTGTTTTGTTCCTGAAATAAGTTTCTACAATGGCATTTGCACCCTGGGACACTAGTTCCCTGGAGGACAGCCTCACTTTACTGAACTACTCTCAGTTCACCAGGCACTGGTTCAGTTGTGTCAATTCTGCCTGCATCTGCAATATTTTCAAAGAGTCTAAAGCCTGAAATACTTTAGGAGACTTGAAGAAAGCAACCCCTGCACTTGGCTATCATATTGCACTGGTGACACATGACACTCTTTGTGTACCTGCTGAGTTCAGTATTGTGAAAACTGACACTCTTATTCTTGAAATGGGCCTTTTGACTGCTTTAAACCTCTAAGTTGTTAATGGAGGTGTTTCTTCCCCAACAGAACTGAATAAACCTCCTTGTTTAACCTCTGTCTCCATTGCAACAGGCTGTGCTTAGTCCAACACCAGGCTGTGCTCTGGCACTGGTGCATCAGAAAAGAAGTGATTCCCATACAACAGAAACTTAGATGTTTGACTTTGTCTGGGGAAAAAAGCTGTCCTCAGAGCTACAAAAGCAGGAAAAGAATGGCTTCATAGAATACACTGGCTCCCATAGCAGGAGTTTCAAATTCTTGCCAACAAGGAAAAAGGGTAATTTTATGTATCTGAACTTATGCGAGCTGAATAAAATGATTCTGAAGGACAGTCACACACTGCAACAAACAGAAAGCCATTAAATGCCAGTGATATGTAAAGTCTTTTTTATCAAAGGGTTTCCGTGTAACACGGGTGTAATAAGAGCAGTTATCCATTTATTCCACTCCTGATTCCTCCAACATGGCCAATAGTACATGACTCCAAGAGGTATTCTAGAAGCACACCATAAAATGACTGGCAAAAATGGCTTAAAGAGAAAACCCTTTTCCAGCTTCCCTTCTATCAGAGGTTAGCTCTGTGTCAACTTACTTATCAAGACCTTTAATAATGTCATTTGAATATTCTTGCTGTTTGATGCGTGGGGCAAATTTTGCTGAACATTCTGGACACGTTGTTTCAATTACATAATTTATAAAATCCACTAATGGGAAGACAGAGGCAACTTTCACACTGACTCCCTGGGTTTATGCTTTTATTTAATGCTGCCTAGAGAACGATGCTAATGATTTTGCAAAGCTATTTTGGGGTCTGTTTTTACTGCACAGTTTTATTGTGCTTAAGAATATACTAGTAGACTCCAAATTGAATTTCTGCATTGGATTGTACACATGAGGCTGGCTGGAAACAGATTTATTTTTTTCTATATGGCAATTTAAGACAATGAAATTATTTTAAGACACCTGATCTCAAACAGAAGCATAAATTTCATTTCTAGGCCACATACTGGTATCCAAACAAGTAGCTGTGGATTCCACAGTCCTGTCTGTGATCTTTTGTAATCAAATCTTTTCCCTTTGAGCTTATTCTAAACTTTCAGTAATTATGGAAATGCTGTGTGACACTTTTACTTGTGACCTATTATTTTCAGACTAATAATACACGTCCTTATTGTAAGGTAACTAATAACAGCTAAAATTGCTGTATGCATTTGATCATAAACATTAAGATAGTGGTAAGAACTATGTGAGACAGTTCATTCCCTGAACCTTGTCTAACATAACTGGAGATATGTCTAATTTTACAATGTGTAATATAATGCATAAAGCCAATGTTGTTTTTTTTTTCTTTCTTGAATAATTTAATTAAGGTTGAATACAATCATTTTGCTGATTAATAATAAGTATTTTCTGTCAAAGTTGGTGAGGATATTGAATTGCAGGTCCATGGAAATATTCTAAATTCACAGAAACATTTTCTTCTAATTCAAGGTGATCTTTTCTTTCACTAATTCACCTTGGAAACATAGTGTCTGCTGCATACCCAGTCATCACATGGACCTGGAAACCCTGAGAACATGAGTAATGAAGGTGGGACCATGGCAGGCACTGATCCCACAGTATCAGACTTTTAGCTCTATAAAACAGTCTAGCAATTGGTAAAGGGGATGGGTGCCTGGGAAGTAACCTGTGATGACACTGAGGAAACAGGCATCTCTAAGAGCACCTGCCACCACCAGGGCTTCTGAAGAGCTCAGCTCCAGGAGGTGAGACATACCTACAAGCCAGCTACCCAACTGCACAACAGGAAAATGAGTCACCTAACTTTCAAATCAATCTACTTCTTGCAGAATGTTTTAAGTGAACTAGTAAAAAAAAATCTCCTTCTGAATCTTCTCCAATCCTTTTTACCAGTTCGCTATTTTGATGAACCTGAACAAATTTATTGTAATACTGTCGAAATCATACAAGGTTTCAAGTTTTGATGCCACTAACATAACATAGCCACAAACTCAGAAGTCTATAAAATTCTGTAGTACTTTCTAGCTATTTCTCGAGTTAAGTATAACTGTATAACTATGTAATTTATTTGCATTAAATTCTGCTGCCTAATCCTTCTTTCCTAATAGATGACTACAGACATCCTTGACCCTTTCAAGATGGCTTTGGTAAACTGCCCTTACACTCTCACAGTAACTAATTAGCAAATAGCCTGAAGCAAACTTTATTTGCTGTGTTGCTTCTACAACTGTAATCTAGTTCTTGTTAAAAGTTTCTTCTCACAATGGAAATATGAAAACTAAACTCTGACAATAGTTTTCATTTCACTTTGTGGGAATATGCAGAACTTCTAGAGGAAGAAGCATTAAGCATAACACACTCATCCATGCATTGCCCTCAGGCCAACTGGAAAATGGAATGTTTTAATCAGGTTTTGAAAACCTGTTTGCAGAAGCCTAACCCAAGAGTACTAAACCCAAACCCTAGAAATCTTTTGCCTTAGCTATGTCACACAACTGCCAGGTAAAATGACATGTTCAGACATTTCCCATAATACAGCAGTAATATAGATAACACTGCACACTAACGGTGTGCAAAGCTCAGTTATGATAAAAAGATATAAAACATCCAGGACAGTGATACATGCGAAAATGGTAGAAAATAATAGCATCACAGAATTATTCGAATGTTTTTTTTGGTGTTTGTTGTCCTTGACTGCTAAAGTAGAATAAAAGGAACTGACAAAATAGTAATTTTGAAAATAAGAGTTACATTGGAAGAGGCCTTTGTAACTTATTAGACACTTAAATTATTTACTTTTTCGTGGTAAGGAGCTAGTGAAGTCCTTATCTAACCTGATCATCCCACTCCTTACTTCTTCCTTACATCAGGCTGAATGATTCAGCTGGTCTGATGCATGAGACAGCTGATAAATGACTGTCTCCCTGTGCTTTAAATGGCGGAGCTGGCTGGCAAAATCAGTCTGTTCAGATCCATCATCAGTGCCAAACATTGTGGGGTCACTGTTCAGCCCACCAGAAGCATAAGCCAGATCCAGGGTCAGTCAGAGAAGTCCAGAAAGGTGTTCAGAATGAGTCAGGGACAGGGCTGAGGGTCCCAGGCTGGGCTGACATGGGGTCCTGGGCCATGAGGTAGGTCCTGGGCAGAGCTAGGGAGGGCCCCATGGAGTCTGAGCAGGGAGAGGTTGGTTGTCTCCAGAGCCCTGAAACAGAGACACTGGTCACAGTCATAGTCCATTGCAGCTGAAAGCCAGTTCTAAAAAACGCTCATTAATTCCAGTTATGTTATTGTGTGAAACATTATCATTAAGCTGTGTGCATGGAATATATAATACATGTTAGAAAATGTGTCTTTATGGGTTCTGAGTGGGAATGATTGTTGTGGCCCACAAAGGAAGAGAAGCCTATTTCAAGGACTCAGACAAAAACTTGAAATCTGAATATTCAACATAGTGCTGAATATATTAAATGGCACCAGAGACCTGTGTTTAAGCAAGCAGCTGGGGATTGTAAGTTGAGATATTTACAATCAGATGTTGAATCTCACTTTTAGAACTACTGCAGGAGTCGTGCACCATTCTGACTCAGCACCTAGAAGCCACCTGCTATGTCCTGTGAGTTCAGTTAAGGAACTGAACTCACAAGTGCCCAGAAGTCCTTACCTTATATATGACCTAGATTTATAAGGTCTCATTAAAGTCAAAAGAGGTCTAGCTAGCCAGCAGGATTTAGAGAACTATTCTTTATTGACTAGATCTCCATGGCTTCCAAAGGGAACTCAGATGCATGACTCAGGGGATGACACCACATCTAGGTTTCTACACTTCAAGTTTGACTAAGAACAAATATCTCCATGTGTGTATGATAATTTTTCAGGACATGTCTAGCCTACTTTACTGTCTCCAAAGTGGTAAATGATAAATAATAATTGAGTGGGAAGAACTGTTTTTTCCTCAAGTTGGTGAATATTAGTTGAGGGCGAATGTTCAAACCTGAATGACCTTCAAAAATGGATATGTAGTAACCCTCTGGGTTTGCACATTATTCCTGGAACAGTGCCTGTAAAAATAGTACGTGTTAATACCATATTGTGGTTTGAGGCTTGGAATGGAGGC
>NW_008633170.1:11935-12805 GCF_000691845.1 Merops nubicus | reverse complement strand
CTCAGACCGGTCAGACCAGTTTCTGCGGCTCCACTTGGCAGTTACGGGAGCGAGAGATAAGACCTTGCCTGCGGGTGCAGGTTTATCTGCCCAGCCCACAGAGGGGGGCACTGGACTGGCCTCGGGGGGTGTCCCATGACCCGCGGCCGTTGGGGCTGCGGCACCCGGGGCCGGGACCACACCGACATATTTACGATATAAAGCTTTAAACCCCAAGCTCACCATGAAGAGTATTAAAATCACGTTCAAAGATACCGAAATTATTAAATAGGATCCACAGCCGTGGCACTGCAGTTCAGGGGGGTAAGGCTTTTCCCAGTGGAACACAGAGGCATTTCGATAAATATCCATCCCAATCATATTCATAACGTACCTCCAAAAACGCACAGACAATAACTTAATCCAAGTCCCCCCAGCATCAAGGACCATCCAGAGCACAGGGCAAGACACTAGTCGAACCAGAAAGTTATAACAGAACTGAGAGCAAATGAAATACGTTATTATCTGCAGTAAGAGCATTTTCTTAACTTCCAATTTTATTTTTTTTTTCCAATGTAAAATCTCTTTTGCTCGTGCCCCACGTTGGGCGCCAATTATGTTCTGGTTCCGTGTAAAAAGGGGTTCAGGGCAGGACCCACATGGAACAGAACTATGTGCTCCCCTCCCCCCCCAGCAAGAGAGAGACTGTGAAAACTGATGGGGAGTTAAATGAAAAAAATAAAGTATATTGTTTAACAGGGAACAGAAAATGAAAAAGGGAGGTAAAAAAACATATACAAAGACAGGGGATACAAAAGTAAACAAGATATACAAAACCCTCAGTATTGTTCCAAGGTCCCACGAAGCGAAGCACACCCGGACCCGGAGCCG